>NW_025938177.1:19894-295156 GCF_000764305.2 Hyalella azteca | reverse complement strand
CTTCACACCATATACTGTGCTGGACTGTAACAAACTTTACACTAGGTTTACTGTGCTGTACTGTTGCAAACTTCACACTATATACTGTGCTATACTGTAGCTAACTTCACACCATATACTGTGCTGGACTGTAACAAACTTTACACTAGGTTCACTGTGCTGTACTGTTGCAAACTTCACACTATATACTGTGCTGTACTGTGGCAAACTTCACACTATATACTGTGCTGTACTGTGGCAAACTTCACATTATATACTGTGCTGTACTGTAGCAAACTGCACACTATATAGTGTTTAGGGTAGATTATTGTATACATTCCAGATACTCACTCACAATATTTATGAGATTCGCTCAGTCATGTGAGTGGCACGGTGATGAGAAGTCATGTCATGTGAAATAAACTTTAGAAAGAATCCACAACAATCTCTTAAAAAAATGTAAGCTACACGTCTTCGATGCAGGGGATCTCACGCAATATAGCAAACAATTAGTTGCGTTTCGACGCTAATTCCCCGTTCAGTCAACAGCTTGTCAGCAGATGCTACCTCTAAACTCTGGGAGGTTCACACATAAGTCTGGCAGATTGCAGGAATGGCACCATTTATGGTGCACGGGTAAGCTTTCAGCCCTGGCTTCGACCAATCCTGCGCGTAACAAGTGGGTGTCGTTGATGGGTTAGCGATCGTAACCTGGCACTTGTTGAGTACACTTCCATCCGCCCACTGGAAGGTGGAGTTAAGCCAGTACCAAGCCAGGCAGAGGTTGGAGCATCGCGCTGCGATTTCTGGAAGGAACTAAAGTTAAGTTACAATTTACACGTCGCGCGCTGCACATTGGTCATATCGTCCGGTCAAGTCAGGGTTTGTTCTACTGCCACACACTCGAACACAAGTCCAAGAGTTCATTGCACTCTGTCCTGCCAAACAGAAATGGTACAGGTGTAGGCGTTCTCCCAACCGACGACGAACAACCCAAGCAGAACCTGATGCAAAACAGATTGTGATGTTGCTCTGGTCCGGGCTCCCCCAATACTTCAGCTACCCCCATCCGACTGATCCTGGACTTGAAGGTTAACTAGCTAGACCGCTTGCGCAGGTGGTCACCTTCCCTTCCATTATAAAACACACTCTTTACTGTTCCTCATACATCACAAAATTATTCTTAGGGCAATTAGTCGAATCATCAGCAAACTGTGATGGAAACCTTTGCTTGCCGATTGATTTTATACCTTAAGCGGTTCTCGTCGCATTCGTAGGACGTCTTGCGGCCGTCATGGCACTGAGAAGTGCGCTGCCAGGCAGGCTGCAGAGGCGAGACCGTCTTCATTTCTCCTCACCTTTCTGTTACCACTCCTCTAATTCTGATTCATTCCGAACATTCAATGTCTGGGTCCCTAATTTTAAAATACAATCATAAAAGTTGCAAGCATGACTCACCGGCTCCCACTTGGGCAAGGACTTGCTGCTGTTCTGCGGCAGTCGCGATCACAGCAAACTGGAGGCCATTGGCCGCGCAGAGGTTCTGGGCGCTCAGTGACGTCACGTCCCCAGCTGCAGTGGCGCCGGTGCTGAGCTTGAACTGCTTTGTGCCCTGGATAATAAATTTGCGGTTCATCTCTCGCTTACGTCCAGGTATTGTTTGTTCTTTTAGCAATTCATGGGTTGGTCTATTCGGTATTTGGTGTTATTTACTTCAGAAAGGTCGAGTTCGTATCACGGGTTGACGTTTAAAGTCAATTAAGAATATAATTGAAGATACAGTCTATGTAGTCTATGTTAACACAGTTTTAGTTGCATCTTATTAAGATAGTCCAACAGCTGTTTTTTCCGTAAAGGCTTTTAATCGAGGAGGCGGTAGGGAGTTAACCGGAAACTGAAGTAAAACCCTTAACCTGAGGCTAAGATGGAGGCGTCTCTTTACAGACGCATTGGATGTGGCGATCACCTGAGGCTGAGGTAGAGGCGGGGGGAAGCTGGAGTACAGGAGGCAGGATGGTCCTGAGGTGGCCCAGGCCCCCACAGTATAGTTTGAAGTCGCCAAGATGCAGTCCGCGATGTCGTCTACGCAGAAGACAAACGCGGGAGAACTTTTCGATGACGCGTGCGTTGCACACTGGACAGAAATGAAACACTCCTATGGCCTCTGGTTATTTACATCGCAGCTATGTAATCTAAACTAAACAAGTAGGTTATGGCATTGTGTATTTCTTGTACTCCACCACAAAATTCAGCTGGTATAGGGGAATTATAATTTCAACAGACCCTTTCAAGATGTTTCTCTGGAGAATTATGTTCACGTGTGTGTTATTTTCATTGCAGGAGACAGGAAACTAACGAACGTTTATTCCATTTATTTTTTGACCAGTAGAGGGAAGTAAGCCTATATATGTATTATGTCCTGTGTCTTTTAAATACAATGTGAAAATTCCAATAAATGATGTTTTAAAGAAATTTGAGATGACAGGAAACTTGCAATTATTCTCATTTTTGTTAAATCATAATTTATCGTTTCACACCCTGATGACGCTGCCGGCCTGCACGGCGCTGGTGGCGGTGACGTTGGAGCAGAAGGTTGCGCCACGGTAGTGTAGGCGGTAGGTCGTGTGGACGCCCCAGGAGACATCCACTACCAGCAGGCACAGCAGGAACAACTGCAGCATTCGCCTCATTCTGTGTGAAAATTTCAAGTACCTTACAATAAGTTTATAATATCGCCATAAGCAACTAGGTCCTTTAGAGCAGGTTCTAGTATAGACAGGTTACTAGGTTCGTTTGAGCTATTAGTTGTAGTAGCGCGATAGGTAACTAGGTCCTTTTGAATTTGTTCTAGTATCGCAACAGGTAACTAGGTTCGTTCGAGCTATTGACTCTAGTATCGCCATAGGTAACTAGGTCCTTTTGAACTTGTTCTAGTATCGCGACCAGTAACTAGGTTCGTTTGAGCTATTAGTTCTAGTATCGCGACAGGTAACTAAGTTCTTTTGAGCTATAGCTTCTAGTATCGCGATAGGTACCTCAGTTTCCAACTAATGGAAGTCTTAAGGTCATCGATGAGTTCACCAACTTGACCAGCTGCTACGAAGTGTTCAGAGAAATAACTTTTTGAGTCGAAATTTGCAAGTTTATTTTGTTATGCGTAACTTGATAATTTGTGCAAACTGGTGAATGAAAAATTTGTATTGTAAAGCGAAATTTCAACATGGAAGAGTTCATAATAAAAAATGAAGTGATGCTTTAAAAATTCTTAGTAGATTTTTGTGCGCATCATCACACCTGAAATTTGATATCACGAGATAATCACAGCCCAAAATGTGTCCAGTTGAGTGCAATTGCCTTAAGAGCACCTTCCTTCAACAGCCCCAATAGCGCCCTCCTGCAACGACCCAAAGAGCCCTCCTGCAACGACCCTACAATAGCGCCCTCCTGCAACTACCCAACAATAGCGCCCTCCTTCAACGACCCTACAATAGCGCCCTCCTGCAACGACCCAACAATAGCGCCCTCCTGCAACGACCCTACAATAGCGCCCTCCTGCAACGACCCTACAATAGCGCCCTCCTGCAACGACCCAACAATAGCGCCCTCGTGCAACGACCCTACAATAGCGCCCTCGTGCAACGACCCCATGCACAATAGCGCCCTCTTGCAACAACCCTACAATAGCGCCCTCCTGCAGCGGCCCCAATAGCGCCCTCCTGCAACGATCGAAAAATAGCGCCCTCCTGCAAAGACTCAATAATAGCGCCCTCCTGCAGCGGTGCCACTGCTGGTATTGTGTCAAATGCCTAGCAGCAAAAACGTTATTCAAAACTGGCAATACTAATATTTTCATACTTTAAACAGAAAACGGGAATTTGACACCAATATAATATTTATTTCACTCATTTATTTACTCCTCAAAATTTTTTCATAGGATGTGAGTAGAAACTCAAATGAATTCGACTGGAGCCAGCATGCATTACCGAAAAATTTCATAATGATTTATTCTGTAAAGGGACAAAGCAATTCTGTCAAAATTATATACAACACAATTCACATGCTAAATAATTCAATCGCCTGGAATATTTTCGATTTTTAGGAGAAGCTTCCCATCTTTCAATTTCGAAACCAACAAGATTGATCAATAAAAACTAACAGGCAGAATCCAACAAGATTGATCAATAAAGCCTGGCGTGAAAATTAAATGCAAAAAATTTAAATTTCCAGCAAAAAATGTTTTGATTATTGTTATCCGATTCCAATTCGCATTCCATGTTTTCACTAGAATTTTTTTTCCATTTCAGGTAAGTACTCTGCACCGATTTTTGGTTGGGTGTCGTGAAGCAATCTTTTTTAGACATGGTGTATACATCCTCAATATTTTAAAAGTTTATGGCAGATATCAAGCTATTGATGAATAAGTTTACGGCAGATATGAAGATTTTGATGCATACGTCACGAGTCAAGGGCCTTGCTCGTTGTCACGACAATGGCCCGTATGCTAAATAGGGCACTAGCACTACGAAGTAGCACTACGCACTACAAACCGTAGTGCCTACTAGTGCGACATGGAACACTACGGTTGGCATGCTAAATAGGGCACTAGCACTATGAAGTAGCACTACGCCCTACAAGCCTTAAGGTGCATGTACACGGGGACAGTACTGGCGGAAAGTAGATCAGAGAAATGCCAAATGTCTGCCGCTTGGTGTCTATCCCGCAAGTATTTAAGCTTAGACACGAGGCAAGTTTAATGTGCCGCCGTGCCGATATCTAGTCGTTACCGGCACGGCGGCACCTTAAACTTGCCTCGTGTCTAAGCTTACTTGCGGGATAGACACCAAGCAGCAGACATTTGGCATTTTTCTGATCTACTAGCCGCCAGTACTGTCCCCGTGTACAAGCACCTATAGTGCGGCATGGAACACTACGGTTGGTATGCTAAATAGGGCCAAAAGCATAACGCGCACTACAAAAATCTGAAGTGTCTTACACACCGCACTTCACGACGACACTACGGTATATTTCACCTTGTTTACTTCGTCAGCTATGGATCTGTTTGGCTAACAGTAAAGGCATCATCGCGTAAAAACCTCAGGAACAGCTTGCCATGAATATAAAAAAGTGGCTGACAAGTGGCTCTTATATATGGCTGACATTTTCCTTGGCGAAATAGATGAACAGCGTAGAAGTAGAAAATACTTTTCTTGTTTTTGTACCATGTTTTGAATTTTTTTTCTGGAGTCATTTTGAATTCTTCTGCAAGAACTTCCCATGCTTCTCTTTTTTGTTCGATGTCTTTGGGAAGCGTGGACTTTGAATATATGATGGGAAAGGTGCTCAGACGCATATTGCGAATTTCAGCTCACCATCACAATTTTCACTATATAGTACCATTACTATCACAATTAGACATTTTACATCAATCTCCTGCAAAGAATGAGAATTACTTAGGAAATAATTAATTATTTGAGCACTTAACTACCATTCTTCAATAGACTCATAGCGTAGTGCGGCACTATAAAGTACTCTAACAGCGAAGTAGCACTTCAAAGTCTTTCTGCATACGGATCAGTCGTGCGACACTAAGCGACACTAAACATTGTAGAGCTACTTCGAAGTGCTTAGTGTCTGTGACGTATTTAGCATACCAACAGGATACTTCGTAGTGCGTAGTGCTACTTCGTAGTGCTAGTGCCCTATTTAGCATACGGGCCTATACAAATCAATTCTGATGGCATAAATTTCTGTCGACAGGACCAACTTTTATGCAGAGTTTGTCATCTTCTGACGGAATTCACACAACGTAGATTAATGAATATTGAGTGAATAGTTGATCTAATAGGTATTTACGCAAACATATTTTAATGCTACCTACAAAGATCAGCGCTTTCAGTTTAAATTCATAAGCCAGTGTCGTGCATTTTCTACACAACTCCGGTAATGAATGATTAGTTGCTGAAACAACCAAAAATAATTATTATTCATGAAGAAAAAGATAACTTTCAACTTACAGACATGAAGATGAAGCACGCTGGCCTAACACATGTTTATTGGCTAAAATTAATTAACCTGAATCGTGGTGCGAATTTACTACACAATTCGACTTCTTGCGGCAGTCAATTTAACAGTAAACGGAAAACATTTAGATCTTTTCTCTCCATTTGTAAAATAAAGACATTATGATATCATTGTTACTATAGATAATAGCACAACAGGAACCACATGCTGTTACGATAGATATTAACACAACAGGAACCACATGCTGTTACGCTAGATATTCACACAACAGGAACCACATGCTGTTACGATGGATATTTACCCCATGTTGTTTAAACCTCGAATTTATCTTGGAAAAATTTAATTCACTCGAAGAAATTATTTAAGCTTTCGGAAACTCATGAAAAATTTTTATCAATCACCAAAAGCAGGGACCTAAAATACAAGACAATATCTCAGTCAGAGAAGCCCTCGGTCAACCTGCCGACTGGAATAGATTTCGATTTGCTGGATAATAAATAGCAGCGCCACTACCGCTGATGAGGTACTGACGAGTGTATTTTGACAAAGTTCAGTCGTGGATATCAGCTCCGTGACGACCATTAATTAGAAATGTGATGGGCATATCATCGTTGGGCTCGGTGTACCTGAGGTTGATCTTTGATGATACTCGTTTCTTTACTTCAATTCCTTGTAATTGGATATTGATTCGTACTCATTGGTTCATCACAGTTCGCTTTTATCGAGAATAATTCTCGCTTAGTTTGGCGTGCCATTCGGCATCAAATAAATCCGGCAACTCAACGAGAAATTTTTCGCTAAATCAGGTATTCATGGCCTGGAGGCCGAGCCCTGGCCATGCATTGATCACCGTGTGGCCCTAACTGGCCGTGGCCAAAAATGCGGGCGCGGCTACGTACCCTAAAGTTGATTGGATGAAAGTATACGTTCACTTGAGACGGCGAATTTTTACCCACTGGTCAATTATTGCTTGGCTTTGGTTGATACAAGAATAACGGACTGTTAATTTTTCTAATGTAAAAAGTCATGAATATTTCGTAGGCAACTGGAATTTGCCTTGTACATATATGAACAATTACTTGTGAAATATACAGATGACGTAATAACTTCGATTTACTTATTGTTACAGAAACCAAGTGAAGAAACAGTCCAAGAAATTCTCTGGGGCTACCTTGTCCGTTTCCAATGGTATGAAATTGTGGGCTGATTGCGGGGAATGTAAAATACTGAATGTCAAATAAAAATAAAATAAATGTTCACATAGAGATAACGTTTTCTGTATACCGCAGCATGAATAACGCATACCAGATTGAGGTCGTTTCTACTTGGTCCGATGAAAAGTTAGTGTATTATTTTCATGCAAGCTAGGTACTGACTATTGGTCGGTAAAGAACATATAAAACATACAAGTAATTAACATCGTTTTGGTTGTCATCTGGCAGTCACTTCTTGATTATAGATTAATTAGAATGAAGCAATTGGCAACATATTTACAGTAGAATCTTTTTCTTTCTCATGTGACATCTCGTGAGCTGCTGGATAGAGAGAGAAGAAAACTTAACCTTGTTTGGATTGGCATTCCCGAAAGTAATGCTACGGAGACGAGTGAGAGAGTAACTGATGACACTGCGTTTATTACTGACTGTTGTGCCAAGGCACTTAACGTCATTGTGGGTATAACGGCATGCAAGAGGCTGCGATCGGAAAACGCTACCACCTGTAGGCCGCTGCTGGTGACTGTGTAGGATACAGCCCGGGTCGGACGTGTGCTTATGGCTGCAAAAAAATTTAGTGAATTCCCAGAGTTTAATTCAGTCTTTGTTAAGAAGAATGCTTCCCATTTAGAAAGAACGAATTTTCGTAAGAAATGGCAGGAGAGAATCAGGCGGAAAAGCACGGAAACTCATGTCAACCACTCTCATAAAGTCAAGACACCACCGGACGCACACGGTCAGTCAGCGGAGCTGGAAGACAAGTAAGATGTCATAACCACAGACCCAGGCCTGTAAATAATGTAAGAAGTAATCGCAATAATCGAAGTGAAAGTGTACAAAAAGTTTTAAAATGTTCTTACACGAAATCGGATTCCGTTTAGAGCAAAAAAATGAACTGTTAACTGTGATCGCAAACGAGCGCATAGACATTATTGGTATTACAGAAACACTCCCTACAAATAAAGGGTGGAAATTGTACCTGTTGAATTTAAGTTTTCGGGTTTTGATTTTTTCATAACTTGAATGAAGAGCAGTGCAGTAGAGGTGTAGATCTATGGGTTAGAACCCCTTATGGGGCCCAGCAAGTTAAGTTATCTGCAGAGCATAAATCAGCTAGAGAATCAGTGTGGCGCGAACGTTCTCTCAAAGGCAAAGATAGCCTCTTCATAGGCGTCGTGTATTCATCACCAAACAGTTCCTCTGATAACGATAAAGTACTAAACAGTCTTTTGGTGGGCATGACTTTCCGTAGGTAACACACGTTGATCGTTGGTGACTTTAGTCAACCAGATCTATACCGGACAGAAGGATACTCTCCAAGGGATGGGAATCACTCAGAATCCTTGTTCATAGAGTCTGTGAGAGACTCCTTCCTAGTCCAGCACGTTACCAAGCCAACCCATTATAGAAGTAAAGAAACTCCAGAATATTCTAGGCCTGGTGTATACTGGTGATGAATCAATGTTAGATGAGCTTCGTCACAAGGCTCCATTGGGCAAAAGCCATCACAATCATTGTTTTTCACCAAGTGCTATCACCTATCACCAAGTGCTATACAGAGAAAACGCTTCGGAAGCGTGAGCGTTTGGATTTTGCGAAAGGCGACTATGATAAACTCGGTGAAGCAGTGAATGAAGTGAATATTTCGAACTGTATTAAGAACATGAATGTGGCCGAGCCATGGTCATTTCTCAAGGACACGGTTATGTCTGCAGTTGATGCGTGTGTACCTGAAATTAGGCTCGTATGAGCCAAAAAATTCAGTGGATGAACATTATAGTTCTAGCTAAGCTGAAAACCAAGAAGGAAGCCTACCAGCGTTATTTACAGACTCGTAGCGATGCTGATTGTAACTTATACGCTTAAAAATCAAGAGCTCGAAATCAAGCTTAAAGAAAGCTGTCGCACCGCTGTAAAAACCTTGGAAAAAATATTACCAAAAATGCAAAAAGAACCCGAAAGCCTTCTTTTTGAACGCTAGCTCGAAGTGCAAGATAAAGGACGGAATTTCTGATTTGAAAGTAGATCAACGAAAGGTTTCCTCTGATAAGGGTAAGGCTTGCGTTCTGAATCAGTTTTTTTAGTAGCGTATTCACTGAAGAGGACTGGAACAGTAGTCCAGCTATTGAGGAGCGCTCAGTCGGCTCTAAATTAACAAATTATGAAAAACAAGAAAATGTTCCCAAGCGCCCGATCGCTCTAAATCCAAACAAGTCATGTGGACCGGACTGCTTCCACCCCAGATTACTCAAAGAGTTAGCAACTGTCCTAGCCGACCATTTGACGACATTTTTTGAAAAAAAACTTCGAACGAAGGGATTTTGCCGGCAGACTGGAAAGAAGCTCAAGTGACACCATTGTTCAAAAAAGATCACAAAAGCTGCCCGGGCAACTATCGCCATATCAATTTGAAAAGCAAGTGTCGTTTGCAAGGTAATGGAATTTGTTGTGAGGGACCGATTAATCGATCATTTGACTGTTTGACTGCTAATAATCTCCTATCAGACTGTTAACATGATTTTATTGCCGGTAGATCCCGCACCACTAACCTCTTGTCTACTCTGAATGAATGGACCCGCCTGCTGGACGAAAGGGAGCCAGTAGATGTAGTGTTCATCGATTTTGCCAAGGCATTTGACAGTGTCCCACATGAGCGGCCGTTTGCGTAAATTGAAATCTTTGTGAATTGCGAGTAAAGTACTCAAATGGATCAGAGATTTTCCAGTAGGTAGACGACAACGTGTCGGTATTAATGGGTCTGTATCAGACTGGACTTCAGCGCGCAGCGGCGTGCCACAAGGAAGCGTTCTCGGGCCTGTTTTATTCGATGCGTTTATGATGCAAGGTAATCTTGACAGGTTGGTTGACTGGGCTGATATGTGGCAGCTGCGTTTTAACGCTGACAAATGTAAAGTAATCCACCTTGGCAAGATTAATGAACAGCAAGATTACAGCATGAGAAGACACGGTTGCAACGACAGAGTGATGATGTCGAAGTCGACAATGGAAAAAGGTTTAAGAGTTGATGTTGGCAACGAGTTGAAATTTTCTAAGCATATTGAAGGTCTTAATAAAAACGCGAATAAACGAGTTGAACTGATCAGACGCTTTTACGAGTACATAGATGCTGAAACGATGAAACTGTTTGTCGCTGTCGTGCGTCCGTACCTAGTTTGGAAACGTCGTGTGGTCACCAAAACTAGAAAATGACAAAAATTTAGTCGAGAGTGTTCAAAGATGTACAACAAGGTTATTCTGGGATTAAGAGATAAGCCTTATGAAAAAAAGGGTACAGATTATGAAACTTCCAAGCCTCTGTTATCTCTTCCGAGTCTCTGGCTGCGTGGTGACCTCATTGAAGTGTACAAGTATACCCACGGTTTATACAAGGTCCCAGAAGGATTACTAGAATTTGAAATAAGTACCAACACCAGGGGCCACGATAAACTAAAAAACTGCGTTGTAACACATCCAGCCGACAACATTTCTTCTCGCTTCGAGTCACCGACATGTGGAACAGCCACTCTGATAGCATCGTTGACGCTCCGAGTATGAACGCCTTCAGGAACAGACTAGACGAACATATGCAGGAACATATGTTCAGTCTCGAAATGCCTAACACCTTAAGGGCCTTGCAAAAAGTCCAGCAGCTATCTCAATCAGTCATCAGTTATGGAAAGATCGGGTTCAAAAGGGCGGATCCCTTGTGGAATCAAGTCACGGGAAATACAAGAATCGCCAACAGGCCATGGGCCTATTTCTTTAGTGCCGACACTACTATTCTATGTTAGGTCCTAGTCCGCCCCGCTTTCGTGCCTCGATGCTACATTTATTATTATAGATTAGCATGGATGCAAACTTTCGATGACATGGATTGATATCTTGATTATTGGATATTCCAATTAAAGCCAATATCACGAAGATGAGAACTCCAAACTTTGTTCGTTCTGTAGGAATTCCAATCAATGCCTTCAATTTCCCATCTGATCGAAAATTATCGATCGTTTTGCTACAAGTCAACGGAAATTTCATGTTTATAAAGAACGTAGTCAGGTTTACAACACTGTGTGTGAGCAGCATTCGCAAGACACTTAGGGGTTAAATTCAGATAACTTGATCCTCCGCATTCGATAATTTTGCAAGACGCTCACGTGGTCTTAAGTCGTCCATAAGAATTATACGGTGCGGTGATCAGCCCTTGTTAAGGTCTACACGGTTACCAGCCCTCGCTAAGGTCTGCACGGTGACCAGTCCCTGTTAAGGTCTGCGCGGTGACCTGCCCTTTGTAAGGTCTGCGCGGTGACCAGCCCTTGTTAAAGGTCTGCACGGTGACCAGACCTTGCTAAGGTCTGCGCAGTAACCAGCCCTTGGTAAGGCCTGCGTGTGGCATACATACAAGGCTTGCGTCCACTCAGCGGCAGGAATTTATTGACCGTTTAATTTCGTTCTCATTGCCGACCTTAGAAATGCAGCCTGTCTCTGGTATGAGAGTACAGCCTGTCTCTGGTATGAGAGTACAGCCTGTCTCTGGTATGAGAGTACAGCCTGTCTCTGGTATGAGAGTACAGCCTGTCTCTGGTATGAGAGATACAGCCTGTCTCTGGTACAGCCTGTCTCTGATAGCAATCAATGAGCAATTATGAAGAAGGCACCCGCAAAACCTATGCATATCTTTGCCTCGTTCACTGCAGCCATGCACTCGAAGCACTCATGTTGGTAAATGTGAAGTGTCGCACTGAAGCCTGGCGCGCAAAGCATTCAGAACATTTGATTTTTAGGCCGGAAGATTAAAACGCAATAATTTAGCTCCGAGTTTTGGATAGACGAAACATGGTTAATTAGTTCCTAATTACAATTTAAATTTTTTGATCAAAATAATAATGGTAGAGTGAAAAGGGATATTGTCAGAAGCAGAGAAACATTTCAAACAGACATATGTCTGTTTGAAATCTTAACTCTCAATCTTAAATTAACTTGTTTGAAATAATAACTTGAATTATTAATTAGCTACAGCTAATTTAATCCGAATGCTTTTTGATTGATAAGTTTAGAGCGAGTGAATCATCTTTTTTAATTTTAAATTTAAACTCAAATCCTAAAGTGCAAAACATCATTCGTCGTTTAGAGTGTAGACGTTGCAAAAATTTGTTATAAAATCATTTACGGTCTAGTACATTAAAAACAAACCCGTTTAAAAACTCTGCGTTCATGTAACCAATGACATAAACATGTTAATTTAAAACGCGTGAAATAATAAATTTAGTAGGAAAACACAGTAATTGTATCAAACTATTAGCCATTACCAGCACTTAATTCAATTGCAATGCAACATTTGAGCAAATAACATATCTTAAATCAGCATAACATATCGTTATTATCGGCAAAACATAGATATATAGATGAGCAATTATTAACTTTAATAGTAAAATTTTCAAATTTTAACTTCGGTTCGGCACACATGAATGATCTCTGTGACATGGAATTAAATAATCAAATATATCTTGATAATAATTCAATTTTCAATATCATGTGTTGGGAAATCTCGTCAAGAATTTACTGCATGGACCAAATCATTGCTCTGTAGTCGCTTGTCATTAAGGGGACCGACTACCCTCTTGAAAAACTTCTACAGTTATTATCCAATCATCATGAAACTTCACATACATACGTAAAATGTAAAAATAAGAACATTTTGCTTCTATGAATTTTTCGAAAAACGTGAAATTCATAGAAAACGGCTAAAAATGGGTACTTTAGAAAATCTATCTCCTCCTACAAATATCATCCTACAACATCGAGACACGTACCATTCGGTTCGTAAGGGCCATACCTAAAAATTTGATGATCACTTTTCTCATTTTCCCCTTAGTTTTTTTTATGCGTGTTTTATCACATTTTACTCATTTTCCCCCCTCCCCCCCCCCTTCTCCCAAATATAAAAAACGAACCAGACAGAAATTCAAAAAAATGATCATCAAATTTTTAGGTAATTTCCTTACGAATCGAATGGTTCACTCAAGGATGCTAGCAGCAACTTGTAGCGCACCTCCACGTACAATGTTAGGAGGGTAACTGAGCTCAGATGCCAGATACACCAAGATATGTAGTCTTGCCGCTGTAATTTTCTTAGGTCTATTTACTGAAGGAACTCCACCCCCTCGCCCCCCGTTAAAGCCCGGCTGTGTGCGCCAATATTCATATTGCCATACATGGATCGCAGTAGTATCGTTGGAAAGCTCAGAATGTCAGCTTTAAGATGAGACTAAGCATGTAACTGCATCACAACTCAAGTAGAAACTATATTCAAAGATTTCAGCAGCTAATTACTTTATATCTAATTAGTTAAAGAACTCTCCCACCCGCTTCCCTTTAAAGAGACGTCATGAACGTATATATTGGCGTACAGCGATGGCAGTGGTACCACTGGAAAGAGCAGAATTCCAGCTTTCAGATGAGCACAAAAACCGGAAAACGCCAAAATTGAAAATTTTAGGGTAGTCGGTCCCCTTAAAGATCACGTAAACCCCCATCGCTGAGCGTGAAGTAATTTCTGCCAACGTACAAACCGATTTTCGCACGCACGTTATTGAAATTGATGTTATTATTTATAGTCATCGTTCTCTAGTGACTGTTGCAGGGTTCAATTTTGCTTTCAATTCCACAAAATCGTGTACGATGTGAAATTTAATTTATAATGAATTTTTACTTCGTTATAATTATACAATGATGAAAATCAAATTTAGATATATATTGGCCATTAACGTGAGTCTTAGACAATCAGATCTCTCAACCGCTGAATTATTTAAATTCAATAGAATATTTTAGCCAAATTTATCTCGTATTGAATATTAAAGGTTGCAGCGTGAAGAGCAGCAATTATTCAAAATATGTGCATCAAATATCGTGATGAAATGATATATTTAGCAAGTCTCAAACCGAGATGATAACAATACGAAATCATTATGCAAGATGAATCGCTCATTATATAGACGTCGAATGTAAAATAGATTTTACTCAGTTTGCGTTATCGATTGTACGGTTTTACGTCGGTTACACATTAAAGTGTCAAATATGGTAATGTTGGTTGAATATGACACGGGTTCATGTAATCTCTCATTAAAAATGACAGTGTCTGAGCATTTACATGACGTTGTAACAGTACACTTCAATACTTCTGGTTCATCATTAGCTTTGGCATTCATCAATGTGCGCTTTGTCAGTGCATATATTCGTCAATGCACTTTTTTGTAAATGCACGCATTTGTCAATAGACACATTCGTCAATTCACATATTTGTCAATGCACGTACTCGTCGATACACGTATACTTCCATGCACTTAACCGTCCATGAACTTACCTATTAATTTTCTTAAATACCGGTCTCTCGCTGAAGGGAGGAGTCTCTCGCTTATAGGAGGCCCGTTCACGGACGCTCCAACTCCAAGCTCGGCACACTGGGCGAACTGAGGGTAAATTTGGGTCTGGCAGGGTAGTGACGTTGCCGAGGGTGCGCGAGAATAGTGAGGTATGGACTGCACTAATAATTGTGTAATAATAATTACTGTGACTTTTCTATTGTAGCATATAAAATGTGTCGTGTTCCTTTTGGGATGAAATTTTTACCATTTTCTGCAGATGATATCTTTGTACGATGTTTTGATTCATGACTGTATGGATGACTCGCCTAAGATAATGACCATAAAGCAAGCCATTTATGATCTGGCAGACGTTGAAAATTTAGCATTCGTGAGCGTTTGCGCTGCGGATCTTGTGGAGGCAGTTAACGTAGCGCTTCGAATGAATATGCAATGACGAATATGGCTTTGCTTGGCAATAATTTGCGAGCAATCATTTGGATTGCAATAAATTCACTGGCGAACAGATTAATAATGACGTAAAATTGCTGGGTATGCTTTGGAGTACAAAGTGTGACTCACTTCGTACTCAAAAAACTTTCATTAAACCTTGGCACAAATATAAAGTGGTCTATTTTGAGCTCCATACAGTCGAATTTTGATCCCATTGTCATAAACTTGTCTATTTTGAACTCTGCCAAACTGTTTCTTCACCATGTTCAGAGTGATAGCTCGCTGGGGTGGGACACTGTGTTGGACGGGGCCAGAGTTGAAGAATAGGTGAATATATCACGCCAAGTTAATAATGTTAATGAATTGTCTGCTCCTCGTTCAGTCGGGTCTCGCTTTGGAAAGTTCTCATTGCTGGTTTACTGTGACGCCAGCTAAGTTTTCATTGGTTGTGTTGTGTATTTATGGGATGTCGCGACTGGCTCCCAATCTTTTGTTCTGGCCTTAAATAATTTAGTGGCAGGAGTCCTTTAGAGCAAATCTATACCATGCAATGTTGAAACTGGCGGAAATGCAGTTCGGAGTGGAAACACTGATGGACTCGTACCAAAATTTAATTTCTGCCGTGCGACCGATTAAAGTGATCAACTTGTATGCTTTCACTGACTCAATCATTTCTCTTTGTTGGATTGAATCAAAAGTAGTAAATCATGATAAAATCGAAAAAAAAATTTTTCATTAATAACAAATTGAACAAAATTTCCACGCTGTAAGCGCGACGGCTATACCTGCCGCTCTTATTTCAGCGCCGACCAAACAAACGAAACTATATCCATGCAGGGAAGTGAACATTGGTAGTCTGACGATTTATTGGTAACACAGGCACTGGTAAGAACGCAAAATAAACTCGAAATGAACCCAAAAACCCAGCGGATGGCTCGTACTGAATATATAGTTCGTAGTTAACCAATAAGATTCAGTAAAACGTGGTAAAGGGAAAGCGTAAATTCCCTGCATGGATATAGTTTCGTTTGTTTGATCGGCGCTGAAGTAAGAGCGGCAGGTATAGCCGTCGCGCTTACATATTTTACCGGGCCTGTCCGGGATTTATACTGCTATCTACTCTGAAATGTTTGGCGCCAGCAACCACGACTTGCCCGTGCAGCAGGGTTAATTGTGCACCACCTGACGACCGCCCTCGTACGTCACGGGAGCGGAGCTCAACACTGGAAAGACAGCGGTCGGGAGCGTCCACTTCAGTGGACTTAAGTGAAGTCTTGAAGCTGCAGTCTCTCCTAATGCAGTTCATTCACCCTCAAGTAAGATGTGATTTTCTGTGTGGACTTCTCAATGTTCAAGCCTCTAAGAGCCTACTTAGTGATCTCGATCGTATCAGAGCAGTGATTATTCCACCATGGAGAGGCTCTTCGGCGGTCACTTTGCGTGCTCAGCTCGACTCATTCCGTGAACATGTGACGTCTTTGGTATGTGGCACGACGGATATTTTTGATCTGCAGACGTCATCATCTACAATGTGGACATACGGTGCTTGGGCAAAATACTTGGACCAAATATCCAGTGCGGATTATTGGAAGCATACGCCAGCATCGACTTTGTGTATTGAACGTCTTGCAGTGGACACTAGAAATTTTGAACCGCTTGAACACGCAAAGAAGTCCGTCTACCACTACGATGGAGCCGACTCGCATCACTGGAATCTCCGGAGTCTTCTTCTGAAGATATTCGCTGGCAACAGTCGGAAAATGTAATTTCTTCTGTGTCAGTCTTTTTCGCAATTGAAGTTCTTCCGGTTGAATTTGACCCTGCGTTTGGCAAGACCAACACAAGCGACCTGCTGACCCGTGTGTGCTCAGAGCGGCAGTTGACGGGCACAGACTACTTTATATGGCCCTGTGTTTTCAGCAAAGCGATCAGAGTACACTGTCAGAGTGTCACCCCGGGCTGCAGAGTTGTCCAGTGGCGCTGGTTAATCCAGTATATATATAGGACCGTCGCAATCTATGTTGCCTTTAGACAGGTTTTCTTCGTTCAAAAAGAGTGTACGATGCATGTCCTATGTACACAAGTTCATTTATGTAAGAGGAATCGGAATCTCAAATTTGTAAATTATATAAAATTATCGATCGCAAGCAGGAAACTACCTTCTGCGTAAAGCGCAAGAACAAACTTTTCTCAGCGAATCTCTGATTAATTATATATGTATCGATCCACTTATTTCGCAAATATTTTTCTAGGTGACTGTGGGGTGATTCGTGTGCAAATTGAGCTCAGAAAGCTGAAATCCACGAACGGAGAGTGAAATCCGAATCCCTGTCTTGCTACACAAGAATTCTCTTGTGTCGAAGAGCATTATATGGGATATTCACGTTGAAGCCGGTCACTCCGGGATTTACAAAACTTAGTCGCTCTTGCGCAAAGAATTCTGGGTCACGAATGGGTTTTTAGCTGTCCATAATGTTTAAAATCTTGCAAAACTCTTAGAGTGAATAATATGACTTTTTTAAAAATGAATCAAAATGCTTAGAGACTTCAGAGTTAATCCTGAAGCCATTCCGTTTCGCAATATTTGTCTTGACCATTGTGGGCAATTATAAGTCAGAAGTGGGTCGGCAAACGAAAACGTTCACGTGCTGGATATTCACCAGAGAATTCATGCTTCTGGTTTCGTGCGCTGAATTTAATTGTGTGTAAGCACGTAGACAAAGACTCATTTATGCATGCCCTGCAACTGCATGTAGTTGAACATGGCATACCGTTGGTCGTTAGTGACAACTATACCCCAACCTTTGCAGGCATGAAGCAGACTATCGAGTTTCTCGAAGATCCATTAACCCACCAATTCTTGCAGGAATATTAAATATAATATAAAATTGCTTGACTTTAAGCCATTTCGTGCTGGCGTTTCAGAGCTAAGAGGCTTCGTGGAAGCATTAGTGAAGCCAGTAAAAACTAAAAGGGCTAATTAATTCTTCAATTCGAAATCATGTTCTGTCTTATTTCGATTTCGAATTTTTCATCGCCAGATCGAAATTGCTTAATAATAAGCGACCTATTATTTTGCATAAGAATCTTAGTAAATTAGATTCTGACATGTCGGCTGTAGATGTTCTTACACCGTAGATGATTGTTCAAGGTCGTGAAATAGCCGCTCTCAATGAGTTGCCACCCTAGTAGGGTGACTCGGATGTTCTTGACGTAGACTTCATGTTGGATAATAATCAGCAGATCATTATAGACAAGTATATACATCTCCGCAATGTTTCTGCTAACTTGGAAAAGCTATATCCAAGTGAATTTCTGTTGAATGTATTCTGTCAAGCTATTGATCTTGAGTGGCGCTACAAACGGCGGACTCACACCTAGCTTAAACCCGGAGATGCAGTCACCATCAAGACGATGAATAGCAAGCCCTTCGATTACCCGTTAACCGTAGTCGTGGGAGTAGAGAAGACTGACTTGGGCGAAGTTGTCGCCGCGGCTCTTCGTACAGCCAACTTAAAAGTAGTTCGTCGACATGCATCTGATATAATCTTCTTGTCAGAATCGGGGTGTGTTCCTACGTATGAAGACGATGTACAATTAACTGTAAATGTGCGAAGGTCCGTACGGTTGGCCGTTAAGGGAGTCAAATTACGCTATTCGGCTAACAGTTTGGAAACTTAGGTTTAAGGTGTAACCATGGTTCAAGATCTGTGTATGCGTTCTTGTTCAATTTATAATATATCACGATGAACTAATTTGCTTATTAGAATGTTTCATATTTTAAAAGGAAAAATACTCACCTAGGCCTCCTGTGTACAAAATTGCTGTGCAATTTAATTAATAATCACCGCTATCAAATTGAATACAAATGTAAAAATTAGAATTCCAAATTTGCTCCCGTACCTTGACTACGACATTGGCGTGAATGTTGAAATCACGCCTTGTACTAGGCCCGGCTAGGATTAGATCTCCAGACCCCATACTATGCAGACGCACCTCCAGCTAGTTTTCGCAGCACAGCAGTTTTGATTCTGGGCCCATTGCACTTTACCGCTTGCCCATGTATCTGCTCTTGTTCTGAGTGAACTCTACGCCCACAGAGACCAGTTTAGAGCACATTCAGGGAAGTCACGATCACGAAGCACTTCTTCAAGTGGTTGCTCAAATTGACTATCCACAATGCGAAGCAGTTCACCAACGTACACTGCGTGAGAGGTCTTAATAAGCACATCGTAGGCTTCATACCCCACCATCTTGAATGACGACATAGCTGCTTAACATGACAGAAGCCTTCGACAAGAGGAAGCCTGGGTATTCCACTCCTGAGCTGGTCATCAATGGCTGCATAGAACAATGTATCAATCATGCCAATAAGTGTGTCCTGGGAAGCAACTAACATAAGCCAAGTGGTTACAAGGACCTTACCACCAAGCGTGCTTTGCAATACACAAACGTCCTCGTACGCTGAAATGGAAAGACTAAAATCCTCGCACTAATATATTGGTCCGCACCGCTCACTTTGTTAGCCATGGCTGCCAACAGGAGATCCCACACACTTCTTTTCTACGTTAGGCTGCATAACACCTTATTCTTGTACAAGGGGTTGAAGTTCAAATCTAGATCAACTCCAGCCCAGGCTCGGGTCAGTACATTCAGAGCGATCCTTGCAGCTTCCATTATGTCCCGATCGATGGACATAGGACGCCCCATAACATGCGCAATATGGCAGTGCAAGAATTGGGCATAGTTGTGCGACTAGTCAAGCGTGTAGTCAGTCGGGGTCTGCTTGGCAAAAAATGCTCTTAAATCTTCTGATGTAGCAAAGGTTTTAGTATTAAGATAATGATTCAATAAGGGATAACAGACACCAAGTTTGACGGGTCTGCTAAAGCGTTCGTAAAGAAGTGAAAAACGCATGCAGCATAAATTAAAGTAATAAATAGTACATCAAAAATATAGTACAATAAATGTACATAAAAAGCAGCGAAACATTCGTTTCGCTGCTTTTCAAGCCCTTGTCTAGCCAGAATGTGAATTTGCTTAATTATTATGTTCAGTGTGGTGTTAACGGATGTGTAAATTCTTATTTAAACGTTACAACGCTTAGAAAACGTGTTTCTAAGGAACAACCGCATATCAAAACCCTTACTATAGAGAAATTGTTGAAAACAAAGCTCTATAAGAATTAGAGTCTAATTCTCCACAGATGGCTGATGGATCTAGAGTAGATTATGAAAATTTAATGATGACAAATTCAGAAAATTGTCCTGAAAGACAAAGCAAGGAAGAAGCAGAAACAAGCGTTGTGACAAATTTTCGGTTGTATATCCCACGACAGGGTGTATCAGAAAAAAAACTGCTGAAACAGTAGTGCAACAATTTGAAGAAATGGTGGAAAATGATTTTCATAAAACTTAATATGCAGCGGATGAATATTTTCCAACAGCTCCTCAGAAATAAAGTATTTTGTCATCACGTTTGAACTTTTAAAAGGATGTTTTGAATGCTCACAACTCAGTGCGCAAACAGAGGAAACGATTTTTAGAAAATGGTTAATTGAACCAGAGGAAATTATTCTTGACAACAAGGAGTCAGTTATGTATGTCCCAATCCTAGAAACTTTGAAAGAGCTCCTCAGGCACCCTTATGTACGAAACCATGTGTTTATTGAAAATCCTAGTCCTAGTGATGATCACATATAGGTAGGTAATAGACAGTTTCTCATCTGCACAACACTGTCAAAGTTCTCCCTTCCTACGTATATGCCCAGAATTGTTTGCACATTCAGCTTAGATGATTTTCAAGTCGTTGATCCTCTTAGCATTGCTACTAAGAAGATTAAATTATGCTCCATGTATTGGTCATTGGGTAATATCCCACCTCATTTGCATACCTAGGCAATTATTCACTTTACAAATTTTGTTGCTGAGCAAAAGTCTCAATTTAAAGAAGTATGGGTTCAAAATATTTACAAAATTTATACAAGAGATTCATATTCTTGAGGAACAGGCGCTGAGTGTAGAAACTTCCTATGGAAACTTCAATTTCAAGGGAACTTTAGTTTATGTACTTGGTCATAATTTGGCTGCCCATGAACTGGGTAGTTTTGTGGAAAATTATTTTCCCTGCGTTCGTGCAGGTTTTGCTTGGCAACTAGATGAAAGAGGAACTTACAGAAGAAGATTTTGTCTTAAACTCTTATTTTATGGTTTTAAAACTATTTAAGAACAGAGGAAAGCTACAATGAAGCTGCGAGAATTGTTGAAGCTAACAAAGAAATAATGTCCAATTATGTCCTACTTATGGCATAAAAGCGAACTCAGGTTCGAACAGCTTGAAATATTTTCATGTCGTGCGGGTTCCCGAGTGACACACCTCATGACTAGTTTGAAAGTTACAGTTTCTATCATTTGAAAACCGTAATAAACCATTGAAAGCCTATAAAATACTCCACGTTGAATTATTTGAACGACAGAATTGGAAATTTCCCCTACACTGGGCGTGATAGAAGGAACAAGCCAGCTCCCTTATGCAGAGACGAGCATGGCGGACATAGCGGTGTAAAGCGAACAGCTGCCCTGTGTGCAAACTTTGTGCGAATGCTCCCACATTTGGTGGCGGAATGGCTTCCCACAAATGATCCTCATTGGTGCTGTTATGTGGATTTTCTTAATTTTCTTGATTTCGTTTTAGCCCCCTTTTCTGTCTTTTGGACACATTCAACTTTTGGATTCAAATTCTGCCTTCACACTAGATCATGAGGAAAACGGACCAGAGTCGTGGCACAAAGCAAATTCATTTAATCAATGGACTGTGAAGAAACCCTGACTCCACCCAGGCACCCTCCTCTTTAGCCACTCCAGAAAAAAATTGTATACAGAAAATTTACATTGAATTGGATTTATTTAGATATTACATAGAACATTTCAAATTAAAATTCCAAATATTTGAATAATGAAATTATCAGACTATGAAACATTTTATTTACTAGAACGTGCTCAGACGATTGGAATCAAGTTATCCCGACATAATAATCACAAAAATACGACATATAATATGGGATCGTGCTAAACGGTGCTTTTGGGATATAATTGTCTATTGCCATTTGTGCTATAATTTACAAGCAAATGTTGATAATCATATCTTAAAGTTTTATAATCATTCACTTGAACAATATCTTAATGCCTTTTCGATTCAAAAGTATATTGAGGTTGACAAGCCAACCACTTTTCTAGTTCTCTGTAAACAAATTTATTTATTTTTATGACAGTCGCAACTCCAACTCACGAAATTTTCTAAATTCTTAGTAACCTTCTAAAAAATTCTTCTAATTTTGAATGGGAATAATGCATTTATTTGCCCTTATTACAAGAAATTTCGGTTGATGATCACAACAACCAGTGCATTGCCATTTGGATAACGTCTTTTACTCATTCATCCAAATACACCCTAGTCAGGCACCGCAAATGCCGCTGACACCACACGTCCTACTTTAGTCCAAGCGCACTGCGCACTGGTCGAGAGAAGCTTACAGGAGCTGTAGGAACAGCAAATCCAAAGCCTCTGATTGGTCAGTTAGCCAGATGGTTTTGATAATACGCTTTTAGCTAAGTCTTGCATACAAAAGTTTTGATAATGCCAAAATTAGGGTGTACTTACGTAACACGTAACTTTTTTTGTCGTAAGTACAAAAAGTTACAAATTTTTGATAATCCGGCCCCTGGAATGAGTTATGCTCAACAACAGGCCACCATTTTAGAATCGCTCGACTCATTTTCAGAAGAAGCAAGTCTGCCAATCAAACTCATGGAAATTTATGTATCTTGTAATTATCATGAACACGGAAACTCATCTTATCTCCATGGCGAGAGACTGGATGCAGACCTCAAGAGAGCAAGTTAAATTGGAACAGTCTCAACAGAATATTCCGTCTGTTAATACGAAACTTTGCGGGTGCTGTACCACTGGTATAGCTGCCGCTGCTGAGGCTAGCAATCCAGTTGCTTCCTACTTACGGCATCAGTGGAGGTCCTATTAACTCTACGAGCCCGCGGTTTCAAAGGTGATAAGCACAAAATGACCGCCTTACTTCTTTTGAACCGTCAATTCGGAGGCCTGAAAATAAGCCTCTACCTCAAACTGTCTGAGAGGAATTGATGACCACTTAACGACGGTGATCGAGATGTGGGCTTGAGTGTATAGAAAAAGCTCAGAGTTTGCATCTCTTGAGAAGGCATTTTCTCCTCATAGTTGGAATGATCAACAGGGCCCAGATATGCAAGGACCCTTACTCCATCCCCCGCATTCGAGCGCCAGATGCAAACTCCTGTCTCCAAAATCTGGTTGGCAAGGCACTTAGGACTGAGTACACCAATACCCAGCTGCAATGCCTGCTTGATGCAAACTCAGACACGGTGAGAGAGCAAGTGAGCAACTGCACACTTTACAAGGTTAGACTTATGCTGCCCAAACTGATAGCCGTTCTGTATGAACTCAGTAATGTGGCCTTATCTGACAAAGTCGTTACCATGTTCCGGTCCTCCACTTCTGTGCTGCGACTGCTGATTGCTGAACAAACATAAGTCTTTCTAGGAACTCGCCGAGGAGGCTATCGAGAGGGACAAGAAGCTGCTCATGAGCTAGCGGGTACCGGTACTACCGGAAAGTATCAGCAAAGATGACTATTTTGGACTTGGTTCGCTCGACTATCGAAACTGGATGCTCTACTCCAGCGTTGAAGCTGGTACATTTCCATGCCAGATTTCACAAATCTGGTATTTTCAGACGGTGTCTGGTATGAACATTTTAGATCGGGTATATTAGCCGAAATCTGGTATTTTTGCTGCGGTAAAATTTTCTGGTATTCACTGCAAATTAACTGCATTAAGTTCCACGTTTGAAATTTGAACTTTCCCCAGCGTTGGCGTGGATTATATAGATTACCTTCGAGGAGGCGCGACTGCTTTCCCGCCATTTTTTGGACCGCGAGGTTAGCGCTTGATGAAATAACTCTAATCTAATTGTTAGCATTTAGCAAAAGTGTTTAGTGCAGTATAAGCACGAAAGTGATGATTCTTGACCGATTACTGATCAGTGATGATACGGCCTTTGACGAGTGAGGTTGTCGAACCGATCTTCGCGTCGCAGGCTCCACCGTTTTTGTTTGGTGGTTTAGAATTCTGGAGTGTCACTTGAATTCTGGGGTGCCATTCAAAATTTCACAGATCTTGAAAGTCATCATCCAATCATGGAACAGGCTGAATACTGCAGCACTTGTCTGCTGTTACCAGTCTCCAATGCATTCGTGGAGCGAGGTATCGGAACAATGTTACGGCCGGACTCGCGGTTGTCTGCAAAATTCAATGATCAAAGAAAATCCCCCTAACTAATAAACGCAGCTCCATGAAACCTGGTACACGTATTCATTAGGACCTAACGGTGATTTTTAGCCCGTAAAATTTTTTTGAATTTCACCTTCATCCGTGAGCTATCTAGTCCTAGCACTAAGCGTCGGAGCAAATAATACATGTCCGCCGAATTAATTCCTTCCAAGAAATAGCTCGTGGACTCTTGATAATATCTTAAAATTCGAAGAAAAATTATCTAGATTTCTGAGATCTTGAACCTGTAGATTCAGGTTGTGGTCACGGTAACTCACGTCATAAACCAACGTTTCCTCGACTAGCGTGGATCATACCACTCCAGTCCATGACGTGCTCCCATTACGGCTACACCACTGGCTCCGTGCCTGTTCTCTAAGCTTTTGGGCTTAGACCAACCGATAGCCGTGTGGTTTACCGTTGAAGAACTTTGTGTCCTTCCTGGGGGCACAATACCACATTACCCGTTCTTATGTCGTAAATCGAGTGGTAACTTTGGTGCTGTGGATTGTGCTGAATGAACTCTTTTGTTGCACTAACTGCCTCACACTTGCATTGTCGCAGTACAGCAGCGTAGAGCTTTTTTGCACGGGCTAAAATTCAATTACTCTAAAGTCGCATTTTGTGCCGTTAACTCATGGGTGTATTCACCCGACCAGCAGTTGCAACCAAGCGACCACCTTGAGCTACCTTCCAGCTCTGGCTAACGCCTTTATAAAGTAATGTTGAGATATGTTCTCAGACTGATTAGTCCTTATTCTGAGTCGGTTGTTACTATATCTTAGCAGTCTCCTCACGTGGTGTCTCTGCATAGCCAGAATTGTTTCCACATTGAAACATGGCTGAGGAACCGGCAGATTGGTTTCACACGCTGTCGCTAGTCAAGCTATCTGATAGTTCCACGAGATTATCTCGCTAAGCGACCCAATTTGTGCACATGTGGTGCGTAATAAATCACTTCTGCACCATCCTTTATTACGAAAGTGCGCAATAAATCATTTTTGCACCATCCTTTATTGCGAATATTAATAAATATTGCTCATTGCAGCAATCTCATCATCAGAAGAAAAGCAATGGTAGAGTTACTCTCGTCCACTCATAGCGTTTCCTTCTCGCCTGGGAGCGCACAACCACAAGCCGAACCTTCAACAGCGGTGCTGGCTCTATCAATGATAGAAGAGCTATTCCAGAATTCGCTCGCCCCGTTATCCGCCCGCATTTCGGAGCTGAAGCGATCGCCTGCAGACGACATGCCAAACGAAAATGATGAAGCATCGTAAAGTTTCGAATCGGACGATGGCATTAAATATATTAGGGAAGAACAACACGCCACTCTAATCCCTAATCGAACCCTGATCATAAACTGCTTTTCGTTGGCAACTAAATTGATCGCTTCTGATAGAAAATCTACACTGTTGGGCAGCCTTTCAAAACCTGGCTTCGAATTATGAGGGAAGATACACTCAACCTCAAAGTCGTCATGGAATTCCTGGTGTACCTTGTTGATAACAGATAATTTCTGTGAAAACGGAGTTGAGGTACCGCAATGCGTTAAGTCTTCCTCTTCGTTACGGCGTCAACGTCCTTACGTCTCGACCAGAATACTCGAGGCTGGCTAAATCACAGTTCGTATCTTATCCTACACCGAAGCGTTCCATCCCTCAGTGATGCCTGTCGACAGACCTGGATTTCATTAAACTCCCTAGATTCGCGATTTTCATATGGCAGTATTTATTTAAAATGTTCTATCGACCGTTGTCGTTCGTTGTTTGATTGAAAAGAAAAAAATATCTTGTTTTGTTAATTTTCCAGCATCCACCCACATTGTAGCCTGCACATTTCGAGAGTTGCTGTTGGATCATATCTATAGTTATGGTGGACATAGCTCCTCTTCTCCGGTGCGTTTAGTGACATTCTAACCACCAACCGTCTGTGCTCGCATAGCAGCAGTGGTGAATAGGCGGCATGTGCTATAAACCCCTCCTCGCGTTAAACTAGGTACGCGCTGAAAGCTTCCCGTAAGCCTGTCGTGCTACTCCTGTTGCTCTACCTGTTGGCATTAGAAGATGCACTATTTGCTCAGATGCTCAGTACCTGGACTAGTTAAAACGCTTTTGCGCTAAACAAGGAATTTATCTAGTCCACTGAGCTAGAGCAAATACCTAGCCAGCCTCCACCTCCCGTTAGAATGTTCCATGTGATGGTTAACACCTTATTCATTTCATTTGTTACGCCTTCTGGTCACACAGAGTGGAGCGGTAAAAGATCCACGCTAGTCGAGGTAAAGTTGGGTTATGGCGTGCGTTACTGTCACCACAACCTGAATCAACAGGTTCAAGGTCTCAGAAAGCAAGACCATTTTTATTCGAATTTTAAGATTTTATCAAGATCCCATGAGCTACTTCTTGAAAGAAATGGATTCGGCACTGAACATGCACAATTTGATCCTAGCTTCGTGGACTAGGTAAATTCCTCTTTTAGCGCAGCTTTGTGTGGCGATACGGGCCGAACTTCGCAGTAATTTAGGAATTTCTTCCGAACTAGTGAACAGATTTGAACGAAATTTTGAAGATACATTGCTATTTACTAAACGGTGATGCTTTGCTCGTAAATTTAAAAAAAATTCGATTTTGCATTCGTGATTTAAAGAGCAATACGTGCTTGAATTCGCACTGATCAAGAAATTTCTTCCATACTACTGAACAGATTAACGAAATTTTTGTACGTAAATACCTAACCTCCCAACGGTGATGTTTAGCTCGTGAAATGTTTTTTTTTATCCTTTGGTTGCAATTTTCTTCACTACAATGGGGCAGAGGCTGGGACTTGGTGAGTGAGTGGTCCACTAGAGTTCTTAGTTCCAACGTTTCATTCAGCATCCCGCAATCCTCGCGTTGAGCGCACATGTTGCTTAAATAAGTTTCGGCGACTGCTCCAGTGCCACCCAAATTTAATGCGAAATCGAATGTCGCACAGGTGGGTGCACCAACTTGAAGATAAAGTGGTTCGTGATTATACAAACTAGTGATCAACTTACTTCCCACGAAATGCACCTGAAACTTCTGATTCTACCTGTAAACAATACTCGACAGACTAACTGAAATTTGTGCTGCATATAGGCTGAAATTAAAGAGTGCGCTGCGGCTTGATTTGGAAGAATGTAGCAACAATATATTCCACTGCGAGGTCCTGACACGACTTTGAACATAGTTTTACCAACGCTTTCAGAATGTACTCCCCACACACAGTCCGCTGTGGCAGATCTGAGACTATCCATGAGTCTAGTTGACAACCTGGGGGTCAACAGTCTGCTGGAAGAATTGACGGACGAACTTCAAGTTGTAAAAGTGTTTTAAAAGCTCGCGGAAGGTTTCTTCACCGTGTAGAGCGTATAAACACGATCATATGGCAGCCCTGGAGATGTCCATGCATGAGCCGTGCAGAAGTGTGACCTAATGTCTCAAATCTAGGCACTCTGACAACATTGCAATAATATGGAGAGAACAAAACCTTAGTCGGTTTTGAAGATAGATACTTAGGTCAGAGGCGAGACGGGCATTGTCCTGCAAGCAGTTGTTCAGTTCACGACTTAGCCAGTGGATTAGTTTTCTTTTTCTTACGTTGCTGGAGAGTTCCTTTCGACTTGCTTCTAGCAATGAAGTCCTCTGCCACTTTCACCTCCCGCTCGTCAGTGATCAAGTAACCCTCATCCAAGGCGACTCCTGCAAAAGATTATATATTAAAGATCTACTGAAAAAAAACTAAAGTCAATTTGCTTGTAAGAATTACTGCCGTGTTAGTACTGAAAACTTCAGTAAAAGTATGATCAATTTATTCAAACAATGGAGTCTTTCTACGAATACATTATTGATACCACAGAGACTTCGATAATCTCGAGCATGCAAGGCCTTACTGCATTTCTATTAGTTGAACATTGTGCTTCAGAGCGCCAAGATGAAACATGGAGAAATACAAGTGTTCGAGTTATAATGAGTGCTATCTACAGCGTTGAAAAGTGATTGTCAATCAAATTATTTACACTTCGATATATTTTGGTATTTGCAGGTAGCAAGTATGACTAACCTTGAAAGGTATTTTCTTCAGCTATACAACCTTGTGTAGGTGCTTCCTCCAGTATGGTGTTCCCACCTTCTGACGAAATTTCATCGATTCAAAGAACGCAGCAAGCTGTTTGACGTATTTATACGTCTTCCACTAAGTTGAAGCCAGGCTATGGCAAGCTTCCATGGTCAATTTGAGGGGTTCAAAGATGTCCATTACACAAAACAGGTTTACTACGAGATCAAACCATTTCAGAATATACTGTATGGCTTCATCGTTTCTACAGCGGATTCATTTCGTCAAAGGCTTCGCAGAACGCTGCATAACCTTTGAAGACCGCCGTGAAAAAGTTATTTATTATCTACTATCTGTAATTTTACCGAATCAGATCAGAATATGAAAAAAAATGTAAATCAAGGAGAAATGGAAAGAGCAGTAAAAAAATTTCCTCGGCAGGTATCTGACGTTGAAACAACGTTGAGTATTGGTTGATTTCAGAGGGATGCCCCAGGAGCAATCCGCTCAGGCACAGTCCCTCTATGGGAGCGCGAAATCTTATAGGACTTCTGACAAGCACAGAAACTCGTCAGAATTCCTCCCTCAGGGGATAAATGAAATTGACAGAACACTACAATACACTCCGGCGATGACTGATGTTGCCCACATCAACTCTTTAATCGAGGAAAGGTAATAATACTTCAAAGGATTGTGCGGAGGATTTCGTCTTTACCAAGAAAAGAACAGATTCGACTAGTGTTTCACCAAGCTTATTTCGCAAGTATTAGAAATATTAGTGTTCTGGAAATGAATGATCAAGACTAATTTGTTAAAGGAGTACCATTTCTGTGTTCCACCGGCACACAAGACCAATTGGATAGTTTTTTACTTATTGAAAGACCATAAGATAAATTTGAAGAACTTTTAGGAAGGACACTCATGTGATGTATGAGGGCTATCTCCCAAATAATTGTGGCAAGAAACGCACAACAGCGTAACATGCTGATCATCATTAGAGGAAATAAAAAAACATTGACTTCTAAAATCCTTTTGGGATTAGGATCCTTTTCCACAATTTGCTTCAAGTTGTGCGATGCTTGGATTCCATATATGGATGGATCGTCACTATCTACAGCTTGATGGGGAGAAACGTTTGGTAATTTAGTTGATAATGACGAAGTAAAGAGCTTTACATCAGACTTCTGAGCATTCATTTCTATCGATAATTTGCTGATTGCTGCTTGGCTCAAAGAGACTAGCTTTAAAGAAACATTGTAGTAGGACTCAAAGTAACGTGTTATCAGCCACGTTGTGGACCTGAGGGTGTTTGTTGCTAAGGGCCAGGAAGCAAGGAATTAGATATAGCCTCCACCTCCCCTACAACTATCCCAATCCACCTTTTTATTTGACTTTTCATTGTTTTTTATTTAACAATTTATTGAACAGCAACACAACAAGAAGAACAATGGATGTATAATGGACTGAAAAGGAGAAGAAACCAGCGCTCAACCGGGGCACGGGGGTCTACTCAACTTCAAATAATGGTATTTTACCAGTTTGCCTGTTTTTACCCAGTCTGAAAAGCAAAAATAGAATTAACATTATAAATCTGAGGAGTGCCCTAAATCCATCAAAAAATGTCGGTTAAAACAGCTTTAATATGATTAAATTAGTGAATCATATCAGGCAGTATGCAGTCTACTTATGATGTTTACACTGAAATTTATACTCCTACTCTAATTTTATACTTTGATTTCACTTACACATGTCTCTGTATCTCATGGAGAGGGGGGTGTGCAGGACCCCTGGTAGGAAAATCCTACTTTCTTGCAGGATCACTGATAAGGGCTTCTCACAGCACCAATGCCTGAAACGGTCTGAGTTGACTCTACTGACGTTGATTTAGTGAAAAAATCTATGACCTGTTGAGGCGGGTGTTTTGTCTGAGTCTTGAGACGCTTGAATTGGAAGAACTTGATGGCCACTGAAGTACTTAATTGAGCTTCCGTTTGCGTAGCATCTGTTCTACTAGTAGTGACAGAGAAATTGCCACCCTGTGAATCTTTTCCAGTCGAAATATAAGGATTTTCATCCGATAGGAAGAATATTTCTAAATGGATTGCAGGCCGAGAGGTTTCTTGTTGAGGACATGCCACCGAAGCGTTAATTGGCTGAGAAATTTCTTCAGGTGTTATAAGAGGTCACGTGCTCCAAATTCTGAAATGGTAAAGGTATTGTAGGCTGGATAGCAGTAGGCTTGACATCTCTACGTTCCCATCATTTGATTGTGCCTCCTCAGAAATGAATGCAATGCATGATTTCCTTTGTTGATGTATTTCCCCGCAGACTTGGGACATTTTCCGCCATGGTAGACAAATTATAGATTGCTTGTTGAGCAAATTTTGATTGGATTTGTAAAATAACCTTCCGAAATTGTTCAGTAGACCTTGTATCTCTCTTGTGATGTCCTTTGCGTCGTATGATTGAGGTCTTGATGCCGTCACATAACTTGTAACTTCTCTAACATGCCATTCTGAATGCACTCAATTCAGGCGTGCTGCTTTTTCTTCTTTAATTGAAGGACCACAAGCTATGCACATCCGCTTTTGTAGCTAATTCCTTCCCTGAATTACAGGAAATGGTGTCATGAGTGTACTTCAGCTTGAGTTGAAGATGGTTTCTACTTTATAAAGCTGCCCATTCTGAAAAGGACAAATTTTATTACTCCTCATCAAATATATTGGCATTAAAATATTTAATAATTTTTGTTGCCAAATAAAGAAAAAAGATACACAAGGGTCAATGTTATCTTATCAAAAGTTTGAGCAAAAATGATCTGAATTTTCTTCGTATCTAATATGAAGACTTCAAGCATAATATAAAAAAGTAAAAATCCAATATCATGGAAAGAGATTGAATAAAACGTAGGTAATTTTGTCTATTTTATGCTATAATATTGAAAATAGCCGATTTGTGAAGTGGAGCAGGGACTGAGCTATGTTAATTAATTGAGAAAGCGTCTGGCGGTAAAATCTAACATATCGACTTTTCATGTTGCCAGTCTCATCTTAAAGCTGACATTCTGACCTATCCAACGGTACCAAAACCATCTTTGTACGTTGATTTATGCGTTCGCGACATCGCGAAAGGGTTGGGGTGGTGGAGTTCTTTAACCTTTAAAATAGGCAATAATACCCGGTAGCACACTAATTAAATAGCCAGTCTGAGTCAGAACACACTCCGCTTCAGTAACCCGGCTGCATTCGCGCAGGATGGTTCTAGTGCAGTCGTTCACACCATCTGTTACAGAAATTGAGCTCCAGTATCGTCTAGTCTTGCATCATTGCAACCTTGAAGGCCCATTTCGAGGCGCGCGGGACTTTGTCGCGCTCTGCATTTTCACACTTATTGGTCACTGCAAACCTATCTCCTCCTAGAGTTTTCAAGCTACAGCAATTAGAGATATACCATTCAATTCGCAAATAAAAGATCTATCTAATTATCATAGCCTTTCCTCAATTTCTTTATAGTTAGAATATTTTGAAAAAGGGGGAATCAAAAAATGATCGAAAATTTTATGAAAAATGCTCCCCCACCCGCAAAAAATCGAATTTCGAAAAAAGCTACGATAATTCGATAGATATGGTCTTTACGCTTCGAATGATATGCGTCTCGATGTTGTAGCTTGTAAATCCTAGGAGATAAATTTCTACAGTGCCCACTTTTTCGACCGTTTTCTAAGAATTTCACGTTTTTTTCATTTTTTACGAAAAATTGACAAGAATAAAAGCCGTCTATTTTTCTGTTTGCCAGACGCTCCCTAATTAGTAATAATATGTAGGATGTGACTTGACCGCAAAGTAAGGGAAGAAAACCGTGAGACTGAGGGTTTGTTTATAGTATGGAATGGCCGAGGTATCAAAGGGAACCCTTGTGGAACTCTATCAAAACTGTTGCGGCGTCATTTCGATGGTATAGGCTTAAGTGTGGGCGACAACAGTTTTCGAACTTTGGCTGACGCGAGAAACCTAGACTCGCCGAGGCAGGTACGATTCCTGTGAGCACATCAAGAATATACAAGGAACGGCCACTACTTTGACATATTAATGTACGGTCAAGATAAACACTGCAGCTGCGACTCAGCCGTGAGACAACGCGAAAGGGCCACGCGTTGTACAACGATTACAAACGCCTAAATCAGAAGATTCAAGTTTTCAAGCACCAAGCAACAATTATCTTCGGTACGGTCATCAGCACAGTACGGTCACAGTTTTTGTCAGAAGAAGCGGCGCGGTCACGGTCACCAACAGCAGAAAAAAAGCCAATGAGCTTAGAGTAAAATCATAGATCATAACCTACGGCCAGACTGATCATGGGTCATTTATATCAACGACAGTGGAAGGCGATCGCGGTGACGCTCGGCTACAGCTGCGGTACGGCCAGTGTTGCCAGGATTTTTCTTGGCGAGAATTCCAGATTGCCTAGCTCAAACCAAAAATTCTATTGTTCAAAAACAGACTAATACCTCTAAATTTAATGAAACTATTCGTCCGAAACGTTGGTTAGAAAAAGAAAAAAAAACAATCTTGTGTAATGTGCATCTATCTGGCTTGCCGAAAATTAGCCAAATTGAACACGTTATATTTTTTCCCTCTGTTTGGAACATTTTGAAACTTTTCTTTTCCTGTGTTTGATCATATTGACACTTTTTCCTTTTTTATCATAGTGTGGCACTTCTCCCCTTCGCTCAACACTAGCAAGCCACGGAAACAGGTCACCTTCCTTTTGCTTATTTTCGTACATGCTTGCATATACATTTCGAACATTTCGGGTGTGGTCACTTGTTGAGGCTGAGCAGATAGCATTGGTCCGAATAACGGACTCCAGTACCTCAGTTGAAATTTTATTTTGTTGCTTGTTTTTCACATAGGTGACTTGTGAAAACACTCGTTCCACTAATGCATTGGAGACAGGTCAAAGTAGACAAGTGATGCAGTAGGCAGCCAGTTGAACAGTTCTATGAATGGATGATAACTTCCAAGATCAGTGAAATTTTGAATGGCACCCCAGAATTCAAGTGGCACTCTAGAATTCAAAACAACAAACAAAAATGGTGGAATTTGCGTCGCAGAGATCGGTTCGACAACCTCACTCGTCCTACCAGACCATATCATCACTGAGCAGTAATAAATCAAGGATCATCACTCCCGTGCTTATATTGCACTAAGCACTTATGTTAAATGTTAACAATTAGATCGGGGTTACTTCATCAAGCGGTAAGCTCGCGCCGCTCTGAAGGTAATCTATATAATCTACGCCTACGCTGGGGAAGTTCAAGCTTCAGAGGTGGAACTTAATACAGTAAATTTGCAGCATGTCAGATAAATATCAGATTTAGGCAAATATACCAGATATAAAATATTCACACCGGATACATTATGAAAATACCAGATTTGTAAAATCTGGTATAGAAATATACCATCTGGCAATGCTGGCGTACAGCCACTTCGAATACTGCTGCAAATGCGCGCGTGAGGGACGGTCGTTGCGTGAGTCGTACCATTCTACGGGAGCGTTCTTCGCCGCCTTCGGCTCAACGTTTTCTGGTAAAAGTAGAGAATTTTCTTTTTCATGTACTAGAGATATTTGTTAACGCAGGATGTGAACTTGAATTTACAGATTTTAATTTCATGAACTTATATTGATTAATTGAAGAGATGCTGCTACTTCGACGTTTGAAAAAAATAGTTAAGTAGCCTTCATTTCATGCTCTGAGTCAAAAATTTCATTCAAAATCTTAAATTTTGATTTATTGGCATGGCAGGAACTAGAAAGTAATGGAGCAATGGTCAGTTGATTGATGATTGGTAGAGGCATGATAACATAGCCTAAAACACCATTGGCATGGAGCTGTGGTAGGTTTTCAGACAGGAGATTTGAAGTGACCATATATGGTCACTTACTCAAGACAGGGTTATGGAGAAAGGGTTATATTAATACCTACGCTGGTGATTGGTGAAAATAAATTTATTAAGAACAATAGAGATAAAGTTGCTAGAAGTATTTTGTGAAAACAATCGTCCTAAATGCCAATACCAAGAAGATGGGTAGTATAGTTAACACCCAAAATATGATCAGCATGGCTTGAGTTGACACCACATTCTAATCGTGGTTTTATGCCCATACCATGTGACTGCCTGGTAACAAAGAAGAAGCAATAAGTGGGGAAACACTCCATGAAATAATTATAGTCACTGGCACAGTGGCACTAAGTGGAAGTAGCTCAGTGCCCCAGCCTGGATATCATCCAGATTCCAGAAAAAATGGAAAAAAAATATATTTTTCTCAGATGTCTTTGCTTTCACATGTATGAAAAAACTTTCTCTGCTGTATTTTTTGTTTGAAACAAATAAACTAATATTGCTTAACTAAGTAAGAACACTCATATAGTAAATAATAGTGACTATTATTTACTATAAGAGTGTCCTTACTTAGTTAAGCAATATTAGTTAATTTTCTTCGAACAAAAAATACAGCAGAGAAAGTTTTTTCATACATGTGACCGTCAGCATAGTGGCAATCGAGAACACGTTTTTTTTTAGGGTAAACATCCCATTTCTGAACGCAAATTAAGCCTATGCATTGCCGACTAAATTTGTGAACGCGAATGTTAAAAAATCATAATACAATTCATTAAAATCAGACATCAGTTAACAAAAAATCTTAGCTTATACGCACCAGACACCTCTGACTAGTGACTCATACGCTAGTAGAATCGAGGCAGACGACAGTGCATGACTGGAAGCACATGCATCGACAACCTTACGCGGCGCCAGTTCAAATCGCACTGCTGGCTGGCTGCAGGGCGCAGCTGGCAACACATATATCGACAACACGCATCGAGCTATGATTGGCCGTTCGGACTTTAAGTTCATATTTAGCTTAAGTTCATATTTAGCTCTCGTTCAGAAAAGAAATAACTGGCGCGTTTGTCATAGCCGGAGACAGACGTTCAAGTGCTTGCCTATCCGGATTTCTCTTCCGGATTCCGCTTTCGATTTAATTCCTGATTTAGAGCAAACACTGTGTTGAGGGGTTTTTCGCAAATGATATGCCGATTTGACACTTTGTGAACCAATTTTTAAGCTAAACTTACATGACAAATTTTCATGGCACGTTTTCCAAGCGTTATTTTATGAAGATAAAAGCGTTCTTTACCAAATTACAAACGAAACTATTCATTCGCAATGCCCTCGAGTGAATGAACATGTTAAATGATATGAACGTGATAAATGAAATGAACGTGATAAATGATACGAACGTGATAAATGATATGAACGTGATTAATGATATGAACATGATTAATGATATGAACACGATAAATGATTAGAACGAGCTAAGTGATATGCTTCTGATAAATTATGTAAACGTTGTAAATGATATGAAAGTGATAAATAATATAAACGTGACAAATGATCAAAACGTGCTAAATGATATGAACGTGGTAAATGATAATTTTTTTCACTTCTTCCTCGCATTAATTAATTTTCCTCATTAAGCCTAAAGTATCACCCAAACTAATTAACTTAGCAAATGTACAAAAAACGGTGATGTTTAGGTTATGATCATTTTTAGCGCATATTCTCATTTATGGAAAAAATGCACTATTGTGCTTGCCATGTCCGTCTGTCTGTCCGTCTGTCCGTCCGTCTGTCCGTGACCTCAAGTTTTCGTCGACGAGAAAATGCGCTCTTTGTCACTCACTGCTGTGAGTACTGAGTTATATTTTTTTCAATTTCACCTTCGTAGCGACTTATACGGTTCTAAATTCGCTGTGAGCATAACATATATCCTATCCTCATGCACAGGCTTTTCGTCTACCTTGAATTAAAGGCGAAATTAAAAAATAATCACGACCTAAACATCAACATTAGTGAAGACGCGTGCAAAGTTTCATCGAGCTGTGCTCATTAGTTTGGGAGATATATAAATACTCGTGTAAACTACTCATGTAAAATACTCATGTAAAATTTACATGTATATACATGTAAATACTCATTGAGCAGTATCGATGTTTTTTTTTATTTTCACGTCCTCTCGTCTTCAATTAAAACGGCAAAAGAGTTGAACCTAACCTAGCCAAACCTAACCAAAACTGTTTAAATTGGGAGAAGAGGAAATATGAAAAAATATGCACGCCACAAAGCAATTGGCATTAAAAACTGTGTATTTATTTTCATAAATATTGATTACGAATTGAATGAATGGGTCGTGTCGAAACGGGATGGCAATAGTGCATGCTAACGCACAAGCAATTTTTTCGATGCTGTCATTTTTAATACCTATATTAAGGAAAATTTTTACAAGTATTAACACGTTTGAATAAGCGAACCGATATGACGGTTGCGAATGATTAGAAGGCATGATTAAAAATAAATAATGTTATTATAAATTGTGCCAGGCAAAAATGTTCGCAAGATTATCGGTAAAAACTCAATCTAAGTCAATGCCAAAAGGCTAATATGTAGCTGCATGGAATCTTTCGTGTCAAATACCATTCGCTTAACCTGTTAAGCAGTCTGGACAAATAGTTAGATTTTGGATTACCGGGTTAATCGATCGAGTGTCATCAGTGATTGGTTAACCTATCATAACGATTTAACCCCTTGTTGCAGAGGGGTAGAAGAATAATCGTATGTGTATATAGTCGTATCTTGTAGAAGAATAATCGTATGCAGGAGGTTATTCCGTTGTCCAGATTAACCCAGCTTTCCAGGTATATTCCGGTAGCCCAGTTGACCTTATCACTTTGTCAGTCAGCATGTATATGATAAATTTTAAGCCTATACGATTTCTGCTATATTTCATTTGCTCCACTCGGTACCAATTACCAACTTAGGTAGCTGGTTAATCTACAACACAAGTTGTAGCTTCATGCCATGCAGCCATAGTGTGTTTTGAATAAGAAATGTCATTGAATTGAAAACAAAACACTTTCAGCCTATTAAATTTTCATTGAAATGTGTTTTTTGACACATGTTAGAAGAATTAAAACACTGTTGGCAACTGATGCCCGAGCGCGACTTCTAGATGGTTCTTGTTGCACGAGCATTGTTTAGTCAATCATCAGGTTTTGCAGAGTGTTTACGACCGCGGCAATCATTCGACAATCTGCAAAAGTATAACTGCTTCTTTGGCGTATCTCCTATTTTTTATTCTGATCGCTCACCTACTGCTGAAATTTCTCTTGATAAATCCACTGATTCTTCGCGCTCACCTAGTGCTAATAATGCTTCTTTAATGCATGCTCGTGTTCATTCCTCTGCTAATGATTATTGTTCTCAAGCTTCAGCTTCAGTTTCCCACGCTTTTAAAAATCAAACACAAACTTTGACTAATACGAATTTGATTCAAAAAAATTTAATTGCTTGCGAAACATGTGTAAACTTGAAATTCCTAGAAAAAATCAATGCCAATAACTTGGAAACCGCAATAAAGTTATGCCCTCATTCATCTTCCGAATGCTGCTGTAAGCAACTGTTCGCAAAAATTTCGAAAACTGTAGAAAATCAAATCGAATCCTCAAACCTTTCAGAAGAAGACGCAGAGAGCCCTTTCTTTTCAAAATCTTCGGCTCCAAACGTTTATTTTTGTAGTGTGTGTCTTTGGTATGGCAACCGAGTGCAGGGACGTCGCAAGTCAGGGCATGAATCCTGGATTGACGGAATGTCTTTTAAATGTGAGAAAGAATTTAATCAATACAAAAAAAAAGCATTTGCAGTCAATGCAACATACGCAAGCACTCGATTCTTGCCGTTTCCATGACGAATCCGCAAGAAGTAAAGGTTTTCCAACGCATGCAGATAAGATGAAAACAACGCGCAATCTCATGAGAGCAGGCTTGTTTGCTGCACAGATTGGCTTGAGTTTCAGAGATTTCACTGCATTATGCGTATTTGAATCATTAATAACACCGCCTGATGTAGCAAGCCCATTAGGAAACCGACATCAACACCATAGTGCCCTCCCAGCCATTAACCAAGCCAATTATGAGGCTTGTGTAGACGAAATTAAAGCCAATCTGAATGAGATTCTTCCCACCACAGGGACCAAAAGAAAGATTAGCATAGCGGCAGATAAAGGCACAGCTCCCGGAGACGTAACTCGACAAGCAGTTGTCGCTACTTACATTGGTAAATCGGGCTTTCCTGAGGAAAAACTGCTAGGCGTCGAGATGATACGTCAAGGCGACGCTGCATCGATGGCAACCGCATTAAAGAAGTCAGTAAATAAGTTTGTGGACATGAAAGAAGTTTCATTCGTGTGTACAGACAGTGCTGCCGTGTACGTAGGGCATAAATCAGGCATGGTCGCGCAATTACGGAAAGATGAGGAATCCTCAAAATTAAATTTCTTGCCAGATTTCTGTCACAAGACCGAAAATTTGTTAGCTTGCGCTTCTCCAAATTGGGTTTCAGATGTTTTACAGAAAACTAAAGAAGTCGCATCTTTCGTTAATGACCATTCCGTTGTAAAAAATTCGATCCATGAATATGTTAGCGTCCTAAATGGAATTACTTTCACAATAATTCCAAGTCAATCTGAAACCCGCTTTGCGGAATATATTCATAAGCACCTTCATGCCATAATTTCAAATTTGCCTTTGTTCCTGGAAGCACTACCTTCCTTAGTATCTCATCCCTCAGTAGGAGAAAAAGCTAGAACTATCTTGAAACTAATCAGTAACGAAAAATTCGTTGCTCAAATATTGTTAGTTTGCCACTTGTACGAAAAAGTGTCACAGATTGAAAAAACTGCTCAAAACACGCGTTTTGGCCCTTTTGATTTTCAAGATTGCGTGAAGGAAATTAACTCCGTTCTGAGCCAGCTTTCTGAAACCCCGGAAGCTCAGGCGGCGTTTTACCTCGTTGAAAGTGGGACGTTCTCGCCCAACAATGGCAATATTGAAAAACCAACTATCAACCTTAGAAGCGTAGCACAAAAGCTCGCCACCAAAACGCGACTCCAGGTGTCTACTTCCGAAAATGACCATTGCAATCGTGCACAATTAATGAATGATTTTGACACTTGGATTTTACAAATTAAAGAATCCGCCGAAAAATATTTCGAAATTCCCAAATCAGTAAGCCTTGCGACTAAAGCTTTTGCAGTCGGTAACAAAGATGTAAGCATAGACGACCGAGTCAGCTGCATCCGAGAACTCTTCACCATCGTCTTCTTCTTTCTTCTTCTTCTATCTGCTTTCTGAGGACTTGGTTCTTCACCACTCGCCTCACGTCTGGACAGGCTTCACCATCGTCAATGTTGATTTTGTGAAATGTTCCGACAGTTGTCAGGGTCCTTCAGACTGCATGTGTGTTAGGGTTGAATTCCAAGAATTCTTCGCTAACTTTAACAAACGCTGGTTCCCCTGTGGTGGCAACACTCTGAAAAGTGATGAACGGAAAGTTAAATATATCGAAGCTTTCGCTGAATATTTGGCTCACGACAGTGACATTGCAAAAAAATTGCGTTGCAAAAATATTTTTCGTATCCTAGAAATCGTCCAGTTGATGAAGCCCTCTCAGTCTTCAACTGAGAGGGTTATGTCACACGTAGCCAATACTGTTCGAAATAGATTCGAAAGTAAATACTCATTTTTGCCAGAGAGTTCAACAGATAACGTAAATATCGAAGTTTTTTTAAGGGTAAATAGTAATATGGTAAATAACAATTTAGATCTTGCCACAGAAAAGTTCTTAGAAAAGCACCTTCCTGCTCTACAGAAAAATAAACCATGCGCTGAACGTAGTGATACAGTTAAAAAGTACGTAACTAACCTGCAAGAAGTAAAGACTTTTTCGAAATTCAAAATTGAATCTAACACACGACCAAAATTGAAGAGAAAATCTCTTGAAATATCCAAGAAACTTGAGAAAAAGGTTAAAATTTTCGACTATCTTCCTAAAGTTACTGTACAAGAACCTGTATCAAACGATGTAACTAACCTGCAAGAAGTAAAGACTTTTTTGAAATTCAAAATTGAATCTAACACACGACCAAAATTGAAGAGAAAATCTCTTGAAATATCCAAGAAACTTGAGAAAAAGGTTAAAATTCTTGACTATATTCCTAAAGTTACTGTACAAGAACCTGTATCAAACGTTCAGTCATGCATTTCCGAACATTTTCTGAGCGCTTCTCTTCGAAATGAAGGCAGGAAAATTGTAAAAATGTTAGGCGATGGGAACTGTTTATACCGTGCGTTTGCCAGTTGCATTTACAACGACCAATCTTTGCATGCTTTAGTTAGGCACGAAATTGCAGAATATCTCGAAAAACTGATACTCAACGATTACGACAGTGAACAGCATCCTACTGTAAAATACTGCGAAACTGACGAACAATTGAAAATTAAAATCTTGAGCTTTTGCAGTGACGAAATGGAAGCTGCTGGAGGTATGCAAGAATACGTAAACAAAGTAAAGAAACCGGTTACTTTCGATGATGAAAATAAAACAAAATTATTAAAATATGGCGGAAACCTGGCAATTTTTATGTTTTCGCACATTCACCAGAAGGACGTATGTATCCTTCAAAGAACACCCTCAAGCGTTGAGTCATATAGGTGGTCATTACATAAACATGCGACCTCAAGCGAAGCAACAAATTTTGTTCAAAATTCTTACATTGCTCTATTTTACAAAACTGAACGGGACGCTCTTAATAATCATTACGATTGGATCCAGAACTCAATGGAGTCACCTTATCCAACCAGTGACTACGAATACACAGCCGCTGGTAGGCATTTACTTTCGAAAACCGGCACAGAAAAAAACCCTTTGACAGTTGAAGATTAGGTTTTTCAGCGGTTTCTGTGTCGTAGGTGCTTTGGATAACGTCAATACAAGTTCGTGCGCGCTTTTTTCCGTACATAGTGTGTGTTATAAATATGAGTACTGAGGAGAGGGATTCCCTCATTTGGTGCCCGCCTCAACTTTTCAACAATTATTTATTTTATATAATTTTGAACACTTTAATTGTTTCTGAACTTTAGACGTTCTAGGCAATTACGTATCAACTTGATTGTAATTGGGTTGAAAATCCCTGGACAAAGTCCTAAAATCCATTCAGTGACGGGTCAAAAACAATACTAGACATATCAAAGTCAATTAATGTAATTAATTAAATTTAATTACTTTTATTTCATCATTTAATTAAAATTAGTATTACAATTTTCTTTGCTATTAAATAAACATTTCAAACTAAGTGAAGTTGACCTTTCACGTCCAAGTTGAAGGGCATTGTTTTTGACTTGCAGGCAGCCCCTTTGACGAGGGTGAATGGCTTCGAAAACTAAGAGCTGCATTTTTAAAAATATAATTAGTACAGTAGAATACCTTATTCTACCGTTTTATTAACTTTTTTCTATATGCCCATGCAATGTTGACTTTATCCATTGTACTGAAGTTTCATATTTTTACAGTTTCCATGGCGTTCATCCTCGTCGATGGAGTAACGTTCGAGTTATTGGGAGATAGCCTTGTGCTGCGTCTGTGGAAATATGCGACCGGAGGTTAGTAAAAGCGAAATAAACGAGTTGTCCTCCTCGATCTTTGGTCTAGTTATTCATTGTCATCCATTGGTCTCATTCATTGTCATTCTTCATTGGTCTCGCAGCATGGGTTAATCACTTACTTAAAACTACGATGAAGCTGCTTTCATACTTGATTAAATATCCATAAAATAGTTAAAACATACGTTTACCTGGAGTGGCTGGTCCGGGCAGCAGTGTCATTAAGGTGATTAACACAGGGGCTCTGTTCATTTACGTAAAGCGTTGGTTATACCGGTTTGACCTCTTCCATCGCCACTACCTTGATGGACAGGCCGGTCTTGTCCACTGGAACGACCTGGGAATAAAAAAAGTGTTAGAATTTATTGGTAGAAATCTGTCCGTTTTTCATCCTAAAATTAAACATGTTCATCCATGTTCAACTTGTTTCAGCAAAACCTTCAATTACGTATATTAATTCTGCAGAATGAACATCAACCGAAAGCAGCTATGGTGCAATAACGAATATCTAAATATAGGAAGAATGGATCCCGTACCTTTTAAACTTCGTAGGTGGTAAAATGATTTTGCGTTCTCATGACGTGTTCTTTGCAGACGGAGCTTGCCTATAGCAATGAAGTTTTTCGTTTCACCGAGCAATCGTACCCAGGCATGCGGTTACCCACGGAGGTCACTAAGGTCAGCGTTATGTAATGTCGAGTTCAGACATAATGAAGAGAAGGCCTCCAAAAATTAAAATAAATTAAATTTGTTAAAAATTTTTTGGCTACTTGGTGATGAAATGTGAAACAAAAAATGACGAATGCCACTATATTTTGTAAAATTGTAACAATTAATTTCGTACTTTCGTCCGCAGCGTGGGAAAATATTATTCTAATCCGCGATATAACTGCTAATTGGTCGTCTAAATGCGTACCACGCACTGGCATACATTTCGGAGTAATTCTATATAGACTAGGTCAAGAATTTGTAGTCGTTTAGTGTCTCATTTGATAATTAACTTTTAATAATGAACTATTCCATTCGTCGTTCAAATTCTAAAATTTATTTTATTTACTTTTATTTATTATATTTTTTTATTATTATTTATGATCCAGTGTGGAATTCTAGAGGGTATTAAATTAACCAGTACACATACCATATTTGATCAAAACCAATCACAGTCTGGAGAGGATGACATCACATTCCCATAATCAATCACAGTCTGGAGTGGATGGCATCACAACCAATCACAGCTGGAAAGGGGTATGTATCCGCCAAAAAATGATGGAAACTTTTGCACCATCCTAGAATTTCAGCCTGTCCCACACTGACAGTAATTAAATGTCATTCAACATTTTTTAATGAACTTATGCATGTTAACAAATGAACCCACTAATGTTGACAATGCCCTTTCATTTGGGATATTCATTTGACATAAATTACTAAATGAAATTTTAAACTCTACTACTTGAGATTACTGCTCAACATGCATTTTGAATATACATTTTCAATATCTTTTCATGATTCTTGTGGTATCATTTGCAAATAATTGGAGTTCATTGACTTGAACAGTTGATCTGTGTTCACTTCAAAAGGTGCTATTTAATTCAAATCAAAAAATTCTAGCAGTCTAACCTGGCATTGTGGTATATAGAAACTCCCTGCAATTTAAAAATTTTCCTTGATCAATTCTGCACAAATTCTACTCACTGTCATGCAGGCATCACTCCTTCTTGACTATGACTTTTTGCCAAACCTTCTCTTGGCCCATCTTGCTGTCAGAGAAATTGCTTACTAATCACGCTCGACTGAAGTAGCTCAGACTGACACACTTGGCATTCAGACACACTTGGCATGTGAGGAAGACAAATAAATGTGCTCTTCTGTACATATACTTCTGTCTTCTCTTACCCACCTACATTATATGTGGTATGAGGTTACTTATTGAACCTGCTAATGGTATGTTATCACAAGAAGTTTGGGAAACCTTGTCATGAATATCATAATTTAAAGTGTGAACTGCAAAGGTAAATGATAACTAAATGATACAAAATTCTGAAAATAAAGGTTAGCTATATTCGATTTACCCCCCAAAAAAGTAAAATGTTGGTATTTCAAAATATACATATTAGCTTATTGTAAATGCAAAAATAATTTGCATAAAATTGCTCGGTGTTCAATTACATGCAGAACATGAATTATCATAAATAGTATTAATTTCATGTTTCCTAAAATTTATGATTACAGGTCGGTTTACTTGTTAAATCCATACTGTTCTTAGCTCTTTGTATCTAACAATCCTGTGTTTTTATCTCATTTAATCATTAATAAATATAAAAAAATCAAATCCTTTGCAGCAAGCTAGATGTCCTGGAAGCCATGAAAGCAGCCTTGTCCAAAGCATTTATGGTGAATGGAAATTCCAAAAATAATTGGCCTGGTGAGGTTACTTAGTGTTCACTCTTAACCTTTAATTGCCTGAGTGATGTATAGTAATTCCTCTGCATAGAAATTCTTGCTTAATTTGAGAAAAGTTGCAGATAAAAAAATTATGTATACATAGATATTCATTGTGTTCATTAAAAATGTGAATCCTGCTGTTGGACCTGATATGTTATAAATCCTTCAATAAATGAATTTTATTTCATCTCGGCAACCCTGTTATAATTCAATTTGAGTTTTTATATTCCTCAATAATTGACGAAACAAGGAGTTCTAGTTTTAATTTTATAATATAATAGTAATAGTTTTATTAATTGTGCCAAAATTTTGGCCATATCTGTTGATTATAGTTATTATAAACGGGTGTTGATGTGTTGATTGAGACATAACTTTTGGGAATTGACTATAATTTCTAAAAGATCTTTGTCCTACAGTTCTTGGTAAGAAAGGATGTCCTCCAAGAAGTGTCAACATTCTCTAAAAGATCTTAGTCCAACATCAATGACAGTATGAAACAGGCAAGTGAGAGATTCGAATCAAACTTTTGCTTAATTTGCTTTATCTATATGTATATATCAAGGACTACTACACACAGGACATGCATAGCCTATGTCCAGCCTCTGCTAGCAGAGGCGATCGCCTACACTATGAAAATGCTGTTGTTTTAGTGGCATCAATAAATGATATGCCCATAATTGTTTCATACAATAGTATTACAATGTGTGTAGTAGTCCTTGGTCAGAACCATAGACTTTTTGCCAGTTTTGAAGTTCAAAATTTTGTACTAAGCAAAGTAGGTACCATTTTCCTGCCTTCATACACTGATAAAAAAAATATTAAGTCTATGGTTCTGACCAAGGACTACTACACACATTGTAATACTATTGTATGAAACAATTATGGGCATATCATTTGTTGATGCCACTAAAACACCAGCATTTTCATAGTGTAGGCGATCGCCTCTGCTAGCAGAGGCTGGACATAGGCTATGCATGTCCTGTGTGTAGTAGTCCTTGGTATATGTATATATTATTTTGCTAGGATGATTTTAGGACATATTTTTCAAGCAAATAATCAGTACGTTTCTGACTGTAAACTCAACATTTTTTATTAATGGGGCTAGACTTATTGTTTTATTTCATGCAAGCACCAATGAATTGTCTTATGAGATGCCGCTGTTCTGTGGTTGGCTTGGCTAGTGCTCGATTCACGAACTCGTTTCAAATCCACTTTGCTTTGCTACACATTGCTTTGATTATTTTTTAACATTCGATAATCTGAATTGTTACTGAGCAGAATAGATTTAATCATGCACCGTTCTAAAAAAGATAAGAGATGACAAACATTTTCTTTCACTTTGGTTCATCACGATATCCTAACAGCCAGTCAAACTTCATTTGATGGTGTAGTCGTCCAAGCCGCGACAATTGCTGTCGCCGTGCACATCATATGATAAAACTGCATATTTGATGTTCATCTATATGCGGCGCGAATGTATATTTCTATGTCTGTTGTGCAAAAACAAAAGCTGGCATTTTAGACCCATTTCACTCGCGTAAAAGTGAATTATTTTTTCTGATTGTATTAATTTACATTTCATCTTTAATGTGCGCTCCTACATTTATTAAATTGCCACGTCTTTTGTTATACAGAATGTTAAGTATTTTGAAAGAAAGCGAGTCAATTTGATGAATTTTTATGCTGAATTCCTTTCACCTCGTTGTTGATGTTTATTTAATTTTTGTTGCGATGTGGTGTAAAGTCGATGTGAAAGTGATAATTTAAGTAAAAAACTTTTACTTTATTATCCAGCAATATAAAATAAATGAGCTATTGTCTGACATTTTAATTTCCATTGTGCAGGTGCCCTCTTCTCCGCTGCTGCTATGGTTGACAGGCCTGATTACGTTCGCCGCGTCGCCGTACTTTATGATCTCCGGCGGACATTTCCTCAGTGACATCGCTGTTGATCAGACATCGTATAAAACCACCATCCCCTCTTTTCTCGGGAGCGCGAGATGGGGCTCAATGTTCCGTCCAATAGTCACAAAATTCTGATGTTACTAACATGGGCTACAGCGTCATTCCCGAGCTGTGGGGATGTGGGAGTCTAGTCTTGAGTCACTATGTGGAGCGCATTGTTGTAGCGAATGCAGGAGTTATACTGAAGAGTGGGGTTGTCAATTAAAGGATAGGCCATGGGCCTAATTCTTCAGTGCCGACACGTCTATTCTACGGACTTGTCTATGACGGGCTATCCTGTTTTGTACAAGGGATTATGTTTCTGCCTGACGGTTGGTGCTTTGTTGTCCTTATTCTCAGTTTTTGCATGTAAATTTATCCTCCTGGAAAAAATTAAAAACTAGACTGAGGCTGAGATTGAAGGAAATGATGTAGAAAAGGATCATTTTCGATAGTCTTGAGTCTACTTTTTATATTTGTATTCAATTTTAATTCGGTTTGTCAGAAGTAGCTAATTCCATTTTGCTCGAATATTTCTGAATTTTGCGCATGGTATCAGAATAAAAAATGAATGTTATTTAGATTAGACTACAATTTCTCTTTCATGTATTTCAAAATACATGAAAGTATTTTCATAAGTGTTATTTCATGTATTAAGTATTTCTTTCATATATTTTCTTGGTAAATACTTATAGTCTCGAAATCTCTTTATTAAAACATGATCTCTGTGGTGGTTATATGTTAGTGTATTTGCGATACACATGCGATATTTACTATTTATATCAATTTCCTTCAGCTGTTGCATTAGAGCTTGATTATCAAGGATTCCGTGAGACTATGTTTATGTTGGCTGAACATCTACAGTACTGTGCAAATTAGTTCGGACTGTGGTTGAAATAACACAATTATTGGCCGCATTGAAGTTTTATTTGAAAAAACATGTCAGTGGGACAAAGTATGATATAATCAATAGGAGATATGACCTCCCTTTGCTTTTTCAAGCATTTGAACACAATTTGACATGGATTCGACCAAAATTGAAAACATTTTAGTCACTTGCTCATCAATATACCAGATCCTAATTACAGCACAAATTAGCTTTGCCATTGTCGAACAGTCTTATTTCAGGAGTCTTTGTTTGATTATAGCCCATAAGTTTTCAATGGGATTGATGTCTGGAGAATTTCCAGGCCAGTCTAAAATCTCCAGTCCACTTTCTCCAAAGAATGTGCGCATAATACGTGAAGTATGGCATGATGCGTGATCCTGCTGAAAAATGCCATCTTCCAAACATCTGCCTAAGAAGATGTTTTGGGGGTAGTTTTAATGCTAAAGGCCTTGGATGACTCATTAACGTAGAAGGAATGATGAATAGTGATGCAAACAAGGCTATTTTTGAGAGTCATTTGCTTCCTAGTAGGACTTTCCTGATGGAGATGGCATTTTTCAGCAGGATCACGCAGCATGCCATACTTCACGTAATATGCTAACATTCTTTGAAGAAAGTGGACTGGAGATTTTATATTGGCCTGGAAATTCTCCAGACACCAATCCCGTTGAAAACTCATGGGCTATAATCAAACAAAGACTCCTGAAAGAAGACTGTTCGACAATGGCAAAGCTAATTTCTGCTGTAATTAGGACCTGGTATCATGATGAGCAAGTGATTAAAATGTGTTCAACTTTGGTCGAATCCATGCCAAATTGTGTTCAAATGCTTCTAAAAGCAAAATTAGGTGATGTCTGCTATTAAATATATCATATTTTGCACCATTGGCATGTTTTTTTTTTCAAATAAAACGTCAATGTGGCCAATAATTGTGCTATTTCAACCACTGTCCGAACTAATTTGCCCAGTACTGTATGTAATTGTGTGCAAGGTTAATCGAGCTCACATTCATGCGACTTAATTTCAATTTATATCATGGAGAATAATTTGACAGATGTAGCTGCATTTTATCTGGTCGTTTTTGATCAATCCCGATGTATGAAAGAGTAGTCCGTTTTACAGTTGAGAAATGCTATTTGTTAGTTATAATTTTTCATGTCCATTTGAGTTAGTAAAGCGTAGAAATGAGTCCACATTCAATAATCCATACGTTCATTGATCGCATTATTATAGATGAAACCAATTATTCGTGTTATTTTACTCAGTTTTGAAAGATGGCCAATACTTAAGACGCTATCCATAAAGTTATTAACGAGGCAAATTCTTATTAACCTAGACCGTTCAAACTTATTTGTGTATATAAAATTTCAGCTATCTAACATGCTTTTCATTTTCGCTTAATCATCTCGCGCATGCTTCAGATGAGTAACTTTGTGATTTGTTTCATGCTTTAAGGTACGTATGTTTTAGACCATATGATTTGTTAGTAAGTATAACTTTGGATTTGTTAGTTGTGTGAATGTTGAAAGTTAATTTGCGACTACCTGATACTTGAAACTTGCTACTAGGAGCATTCAATACTTTTCTTAAATTGTCTTGTTATGTTAAGTAAGGACCAGAATTTAATTGTCATTTGGTTACTGTAATTTCTATTTGAGATTTAAATACTCTAGTAATCATGAGTAGATATTTTGGTTATTTTATGTCGGTTAAATATGTCGGTTATTTAGTAGATTGAAGTTATTTTAAATATTTTACTTATGAAATGAATGGCATACGAAAATGTCGTGACTATAATACCCATCGGAAAAAACACCATTTACAGGGAATTCATACAGAAAAAATAATTGAAATATAAATTCATCGTTTGATTTACGCTCATACGAGTGGAAAAACGTTCCTGAAATAGAATTAATAGCCTGGGCGATAACAGTACTTTAATAAAAAATTAATTTGAAAAATTCTTTCAAGTGTTGAAAAGAAAGAAATATCTTTATGAGGAAAAGTCATTTCCATGAAATTATAGAGATTATAATCTCCAAAATGGAGAACTACAAGACAGAAAATTTGTTGGAAATAACGCAACGATAATGGCGGCTTGAGGTTAAACTGGCATTTAGCTTACACCGATACCTGCATATGCACAAAACTAGGACCGAATCGACACTTTAGCGAACTCAAGCGCGAGCTCAAGAGGCAAACCTAATTTCGCCTTCAACTTACCCAGTCATAAATCCATAAATACCGAACGGATTTCTTTCAAATTTGAAATATAGGTAGATAATATTAGTAATTTGCGGACAGATTCATTTCAGATTTTTACATCAAATACTTTTATATTAATACGGAAAACATGACTTCATTTTCAACTTACCCAGTCATAAATTTATAAATACCAAACGGATTTCTTTCAAATTTGAAAGATAAGTAGATAATATTGATAATTTGTGGACAGATTTATTTCAGAATTTTACATCAACTAATTTTTTATTAATACGGAAAACCTAACTTCATTTTCAACTCACCCAGCCATAAATCCATAAATAATGAACGGATTTTATTCAAATTTTAAATATAAGTAGATAACGTCTGTAATTTGTGGACGGAATTTTTTCAAATTTTTACATCAATAAATTTTTCATTAATACGGAAAACCTAACTTCACATTCACCTCGCAGGTTAGGTCCTAGTCAGGTCAAGTTTCAGTATTTTGTGGCATTAGAAAAAAGTAATTGATGTAAAATTTGAAAAAATTCCATCCACAAATTACAGATGTTATCTACTTATATTTCAAATTTGAATAAAATCAGTTCATTATTGATGGATTTATGGCTGAGTGAGTTGAAAATTAAGTTAGGTTTTCCGTATTAATAGAAAAGTTATTGACGTAAAAATTTGAAAAAATTTCGACCACAAATTACAGATGTTATCTACTTGTATTTCAATTTTGAATGAAATCCGTTCATTATTGATGGATTTATTGCTGGGTGAGTAAAAAATGAAGTTAGGTTTTCCGTATTAATAAAAAAGTTATTGATGTAAGAATTTGAAAAAATTCCGTCCACTAAAACAGATGTTATCTACTTATATTTCAAATTTAATAAAATCCGTTCATTATTTATGAATTTATGGCTGGGTGAGTTGAAAATGAAGTTAGGTTTTCCGTATTAATAAAAAAGTAGTTGAAGTAAAATTCTGAAATAAATCTGTCCACAAATTACTAATATTATCTACTTATCTTCCAAATTTGAAAGAAATCCGTTTAGTATTTATGGAATTATGACTGGGTAAGTTGAAGGTGAAGTTAGGTTTGCCTCTTGAGCTCGCGCTTGAGTTCGCTAAAGTGTCGATTCGGTAAAACTAGGCGTGTCCCGCTGTTGTGTCAAGCATCCTCTGCTCAATATTAATTAAGTTCGGAATTTTCTGCCAGCCCAGCATCTGTAAATGAGGTGATATGCTTGAATTATCGTAGCCAGTAAAGCCGAGGTACGCAGTACTTAAAACTTGAAAGAAAATACCGCGATATAAGAAAATTTCAAGTAGACAAACACACGCAGACTGGGTTTCGGACAGCATGGTCTAAGAGTTTTATGATTATTATATTTTCTTCAACCCGACGAACTTATTTATTCATTGAAGTAAAAAATTATGTTTAATTGCGAGTAACAGTTATTTGAATATTCATAATTCAAATTTGACGCCAATTCATGTCGACTGCAATTGGCACGCCTGTTCAGATCTCCGATAAAACCATTAGAACTCCTCACGAGAAGCGATTCTGCGCATGAGCGGAATTTCAACATAAGGTATTTATTTAGGTTAATTGATTTGTTGAACTTGATTCTTGCTTTAGCACGAGTTTTTCATTTTCTTGTTCTCTGAGATGACAAGCAGCTCTGCAAATGAACTCCAACAAACATACAATCTTTGCAGATTTCGGGCAGAGACTAAAAGGGTAAAATGATTGAAAGGATGAAACTTTTTCTGTGTTGACAGCTAGTTGATTTTGTGTTTGATAGTTAAATTACTCATATTCGTGTATAAACGAATTGCCTATAAAAATTAATTAGAGCAATTTCTTTTTGTGCAATTGTATTAGAACTGTACAAAATTTTTTTAGAACCTTAATAATTGGAACCTGAAAAGTTAGAGATTTCTGAAATTGAAGCTGATGAGCTAACCCAAGGATAAAGCTGTGAGATTCAAAACTCAATAGTCCCCGCAAGCAATTTCTTCAAAGCTGTTAGATTTTAGGTTGACCAAAAATTTTTTTCACTCCTCTTCAGGATCTGAATTTATGACTGCTGTGGGAAATTGAAGTCTATTTGAATAAATTTACATTCATAAGGGCAAATCAGATATTTTTAGAATTAGTTCATTTTTAATTCCCTCCATCATGCAATATTTGATTAATTTCCTATATATGATAATGCTGGTACTATTCCAGATACTCACTAGTCTACTTATCGGACTCAAAAATGAACTTGAGGAAGGGGAATGAAAAATGTTCTCCTCTGCCACTATGCTTCAAATTTTGATAATTTATATATAAAAAAGCCAAGAATCAAGCATGTCATAGTCAGGAAGATTTGTTGTGTCTGTAAAACTTAAATTTTACCTTGTGTACCAATCAAGTAAACAGATTTTGGTTTGAATCTATGACCTCTGCTCTAAAATGTATTTGAAGAGTAGCACACATAGTCTAAGGCCTAGTGTCAGCAGACACTAGGCTAGTGAGTGTCTGTCAGCTACAGACACCCTCACTCACTTTTCCTCACTACACATGGTGTCAATACAATTTCATTGTTAGCTATTGCCAATAGTCTATTTATGTTCCTTTTTAATGTATGGTGTAAAATCTTACTGGGAGATCTTTAGTCATGTCTTGCAAAATTTACATTTTAGACTTGCAACATTGACCTTGTGATTTAACATAGAGCTTCAAGCCAACATAGTGACCCCCCTAATTGTTTTAACACTAGTCACTAATAATAATTAAAAAAGCAGCCATCTAATACTATTGTGTAGATTTGAGAGTCAATGAAAAAAAAAACATTTATATTTATATACATTTTGGGAAGTGTAATTTTGTGTGATGGTTGAAAGCACTTTGGATAAACCACTGCGGCCCTGCATAAGCGAGCCTATGTGCAGAAAATGAAGTATTTTCATGCATAATTTCTACTGCTCATTCAACTGAGGGTTATTTTCTAGGTAAATCATCTGATTGTTTGTAACAAATATAATTAAAAACAATATCAATATTATAGGGGAGGGGGAAAAAGATTTGAGAAATATTTCTCACAATTACAATCATGTATCAAAACAAATTGAGTTTGCAGCAGTTAACATCCTTGATCCTTCCATGCAGTCAATGGTCACAATCTGCTTGCTTACTTCTCCTTAAATCCAAAACAAAGCTACAAAATTATTTATAAACAAATTTAAATTCATATTATTAATGCTCTCAGTCCCTTTAAAATCAAACATGAAATTCTATAGTATTATACCCTGTAACTTAATAAAATACTTAAAAAGAATAACATTTGTGTTGAAAGAAAATCAGAGCCATCGTAAGGTTCTCTATTAAATCTTATGATACCTGCTACAATCACCATTTACATTGATGATAGGTGATCCTCTTGATTTGCATATAAATATATAACTAAATGATACTTGGAATAAATGAAAGTTATTCCACACTTATCTGAATAGTTGAGGACAATTTTACAAATATTTCAATTATTATTTATAAACTCAAATAATTTAATTATCTACTTATATGTGTGTGAGCATATTATAAAACAAGCAAGAAGTGGTGAACAGCATAAGCAAATAATTGGCTAATACTCCTAGCATACATTTTTCAACATTCAACTTGCCAATTCCCTACTTTCTCAACAATTATAATAACAGTATTCAGCCAGGTATACTAGTATAGTTTTAGAACATTTGGCAGAAAACCACCCTAACAGACGTCTCCCCTTTTTTTAGCATTCATCTTGAATGCGTGTGAGTCTAGTCCAGGATAAATTAGAAGAAAAAGGGCCAATAAACATTATCGAAACTTTCCTTATTCTTCTATAATTAAAAAGAATTTCTTTTGAGAGCAGGTACATTAGAGGGTATTAAATTCAATAATAAAGAAGGAATAATATCAGCATTAAATTTTTAGTCCAGAGAACTGGATGAAAAACATTTTGAAGTAAATAAAAATCACATTTCCTGACATTTAATGTCTTTTAAAGGCACTTGTTAAAAGAAAGCTCTGAAAGGATGTAGAGCTGCTGGAAATTTAAGAATTTATACCTGATCACTGGCAACTCCTTGCAAAAATGTATATTGAGGATTAGTTATAATGTACAATTTTTCAAGATAATGCTCTAATATAATTAATGAATGTGATATTGTCATACAAAAAAATAGATATCACATAATTGGCCAAAGATTTACCATTTTGTATTTTCCATGCTTACAGAACTGAGTGAAGAATCTTATACTGAAGTGAAGAATCTTATATACTAACACAGCAATCTATTCTGATTCAAAAATATATATTGATATGAAGAGTTGATAGTATGTATGTAAATATAGTCTTTTGCCATTGCTTATAACAAATATCTAAGTAATATACATGTCACTGACTGATGGTGATCATTCTATGTAAACCTCTGCATTCATTCATAATTCAAGTGTCAAAGTATTACACACACCTGGAAAATTTCCATACCCAACAATTAATAAGTATATATTTTACTTAAGTAATATCATCACTTGAAAAGGCAAAAAATCATCAATTACACATCAGCCAAAGTCATCACTTAAGAAAGCAAAAAACAATATAAATTATCAATAAATTTCACTGGTCTGTGTGTATACTCCTCAACTGGAATACATTCCTGTCTTTAATTGATAATTTTTTACTTTCTTTATTTAGAAACGATTTCTTCATTTTGAAGAAGTTTCACTTGAACTAAGTCTCTCCTATCCTTCAATCAGACATGGCAAAACTGCCTTTGTGGATTTTATGTATTGTGGCAGTGTTGTCAGGTAGTCTCACTTGCCTATTTAATATAATGCTTTCTTGCATTGGATATTACTTAGTGCTTGAGTATCAAGTTCAACTCATAAGACACCAGCTTAATTGTCACACATTAATTTCTGACTGAATTGCTTTCTATAATTAATATTAGCTTTCTATAATAAATTAAATTTAAATCTATCATGCATTTGAATACAAATTGTGAAGTAAGAGATCTATACCAATTTCTAGTTATTCATTGCTCACAGGTATCAATGAAAACGTCTAAAATTTCTTTCTGTTTTTGAGTTGACAATGATTGGATCAGTAACAACTTAAGTCAAAATGTGCTACTCATTGAACCTACAAAAAAATTCATTAATTGGTAAGCTATTTATTTATTAACTTGATCATGCATTTTTGTTTTCAGGATCCCTGTTGAGACACAAAATTCATGCCTAAAATCAATGAACTATGACCATTGTTTAATGAAAATCTGGTAAATGTCGTGTTTTTGCAATCAAGATAAATATCTAAGACACTCATATTATTGGTAAGAAAGTGTCCTGATGCTGCTGTACTAGAAATGGAAAAAGAGTACAGCATGAATTTACTAAAAGACTGTTATGTCTCCTTGTGTGATATTGGAATTTTTGGAGATTTGAGTGGGAGAATAGTTTTGGAAGAGGAAGGAGATGAAAGTAATAAAAAATCTCTTGGAATGGTGGATGCCACTTCTGTTGATGGTCCTCTTACCATAGATAATGACTCCCAAGCTCATCATGTCCCTATAATTGGCCAAGATTCTATTACTTCTGATTATGTAAATCCAACTCCAGCAGCCACTGAAGGATCAACTGCTACTTCAATATCAGCCTGGGTCTCAAAGATCAGAAAAACCTTGAATGAGCTGAGCACATTTTCTAATGAGCATGATGGGCAGTCAGACAAGGGAAGCATACAAGTAATCAGAAAGTGCCAACAAGCTCTTGAATATATTGCGAAAAAGGATAACACTTATGAGAATATCTTACCAGGAATTAGATTGAAATTATATGATTTCGAAGAAAAAGGAAGTTTAATAAATTTTAAAACAAAGAAATTAGACAAGGAGACATTGTCGAGTTTCCCAGAAGATGATGACATTCTAACAAACAATTGTGGGAATTGGTGTGACGGGTTGGACAATGCTGATGAAATCCTGAAGATCTCTAGCCAGTCTGCAGTCACAGCATTCCATGAGAAAGATAAGTATCATAGAGAATGCATCACTCCTCTGTTAAACAGTTTCCAAGATCTTGAAACAAGCAATGAATTATTTTCTGAGCTCCCACATCCTTCTGCGTTTCTAGGATTCGATCCAATTACACATTGTGATGCAGATGAAGAATTATCTCTTTCCTATGACACCCTACACAAGAACACTGACAATAATTCGCTCTTGGCATTTGATTACCAAGTTCCAAAGGATTGTGAAAGTGACTATACATCACACTTAGCATTTGATGACCAGGATTTAAAGGTTTGGGAAGCAAAGGATCATTTTTATTTGCCAGTCAGTTGTTGTGAACGGCTCGGTTCAAGGACTCCACCTGAAGCTATTGAAGCAGATGATATCCCAACATTGCTTATGGATAAAAGGTCTCAAATTCTAAAGGCAGAAGAACCAGCTAAATTCTTGGATTATGATGTCAAATATATTTGTCAACATTGTGATTTTGAGTGAGTATTTGTCTCGAATATTTACATAAATCTCTTGGTCTTGTATATTCAACATGTATGCATACATTGTGCTTTGCTCTAGAATTAGACATTTTTACAAGTGTATCATTATATTATATATTCTTTATTAAAATTGAATACTACAATATTTAATTTCATTGAAATCTGTAGAACACGTTATTTGAGTTTGATGTTGACATCCTTTAATGTTTTTTTACTAGGTAGTTAATATGGTTTTTATTGGTCAGTGAACTTGAGAGCTCATCTCTGTCAAATGAATTTCAAATCATTTCAAGAAATTTATAGATGATTTATGAGTTTATCAATAGATAATATCTTGGCTCTATATATCTATTGGTAGCTTATCTCTGACCTGCCTTACATTCATCATGTTCTGGCGAGCATTGATAGCATATCTCTGACATGTGTTGTATTCACCATGTTTTGGCCTCTATTCATAGGTTATATTTGACCTGCGTCACATTCATTACGTTCTAGCTTCTTTTGAGAGCTTATCTCTGTACCTATGTTACATTCATTATTGCCTGGCATCTATTGACAGCTCATCTCTGACTTCTATTACATTCATGATGTTCTGGAAACATGATTGATTATTCTACCAGATTTCTTTCTTCCAGGGTACCATACACGGTGGGTAATATGACGGAGATCGTCCAGCATCTGCTACCACTCAGAAAGTTCACTCAAGAAAGTTCAGATAATATTCTGGAGCAGGTATTGGTTTCCAGACTTGAATTGAGGCAAGAATTCTCAGATGGTATCAAGGTACAGTTATGCAAGCTTTTTGATGTATTGGTAGTTTTAATATTTGGATATTTTTCCGTAACTAAAGTTAATATAATCTTTGCATTTTCCAATTAATGCAATTATTTTTCAACACGTTTTCCCAGTTTCCCATTGTTGCAACATGAAAAATTATCATTTATCATAATTGATTGGTGTCTTTTTTTCAGGTACAAGTCGCATCAACCTTGGTGTGCAAACTATGTTCTAAAAAATTTGAAGTTTATTGTGAAAATCTATACGAAGTGGCTCATCATTTAAATTATTGTGCTATGAAAACATCTGGAGGATCGCCCATCTGCATATTCTGCCGTGAAGGCGTGGCAGCAGATTGCATGGACCAGCACTTCGACCAGCGCAGTCCTCAATGCTGTACGGCCGCATGGGTGAAAATAGCAGAGATCCTGCCTATTGGGTGCAAAAAAGTAACTCAGGTGAGTAAGAAACCTACCAACTAAGGGGCAGGTAAATTTAGGTAATATCTATTCAAATGGCAAGTTTGTCTTTTGATTATGAAGTTGGCTAAAATTAATTAGCAACACGGGGGCTTATTCGTTAACTGTTTTGTTTTTATGTAAACTGAAATTTAGCTTTTAAAGTAGGTTGGTGCTTAACATTTATAAAAAATTTCGTTACAGCGCAGGATTGGAATTTTCTGCATTTTACATCTGTATTTCAAAAAAAAACTATAGCAACTTTAATGAACAAATTTACGCAACGTTACTGGTTCATTTTATGGGATGTAGCTGTAATACTTCTCTCAATGGCTATTTATAAAGCAATGCTTGTAAAATGGTTCCTCTATTCGTTAATACGAAACTTCACGAATCAGTATTGGAATTTTGGGAATAAATGGCAATGAGTGACTTTTAAGCTATTATGTTCCGCATCATTTGATTATCACTGCAAATGTAAATATTTGTTTATTTTTGCAGGATCTTCGAACTCGATGCCAGTTATGTAAAGCGGTTTTCTCTCCATTCGATTGCATCCCGTTGGATGCTAAAGCTTTCTGTACAACCTGTCACAGCAACCTCACCACAGCAAACATACTCGCAGTTGATTCAAACTCTCAACAAAAATGTACGCTATGCAATTCAAGTTGTTCTCAGAAATTTATGACTCTGTCTGAACCACAAATTCGTGTAGGTTCTCACTGCTGGATCTCTTTGAGGTTCAGTAAAAAAGGTATAAAAACTAGAGACCCTTGTTGGGCTTTTAGAAGCCTGACCAGCCTGTTAGGATCAACTTATAACAAGTTATCTAAAAAAATTTTAATAATGGAATCAGAAACTCTTTACCACACAGTTTCTTTTCCATACATGAAATAAGCCAAACAAAAAAAAAAGTTGAATAAATAAAACTGAAGCTAGTCGGACAAAGCGACACTCAGTACTAATGCAACAATATAGTTCATAATATTTTTTCAATGTAAAATTCATCGATTACATCTGGAATGGGTTGATTTCATGAATGAATGCATTGCCAGACGCGACTCACGCATAACTTATTCACTTTTATGGGATGAACTCGTATATTTAAATGCAGCTTTACTTCTGTTATGATTGTTTCCGTTCCCACAAGAAAATACTCTAAATTTGGTTTTCCATTCAATTGCTGCGAAATCGATATTAAAACATCCTACTAATAATTGCGTTCCAAAAAGTGAGAGATAATCTGATGAAAATGGCCTTGCTTTCTGCTCCAATTATGATTAACAAGTTTCTTGCCTTTGCTTCTTTTATATCAGACTGAGGATGTGATGCTGCGATTAATATTTAATTTAATGATTAATATTTGTCAACGTCGTCCGAAATTGTCGCGTGTGAAGTGACTGTTAAACTCATTTTTTACGTTCACACAATATATTTAGAAAGAGTTGAGCGTCCGTGATACTCGAATTTGTCTCAATAGTCATCAAAAATATTCATGGTATTTCTCCTTAAACGATTTTATGTTTCTTAAATACGTTTCTGGCTTAGACTCTATTCAAATTCGCATATTTATACAATCTTGTGAATAGTTTGAAACTATTGAAAAAATTATGTATATATGGGGAGTTCCATTTAATCAAAAAATGAGCTTAAATCCTGATAAGACAGGCATAGCATATGCATCTTATTCTTGTATATAAAGCGTTTAAATATTAGATACAAAATATTTTTCGCCTTAAGTGTACCCTGCTTCTATGAAGTCACGATAGAAATTTGGACAAAAAGAGAACCAGGTGTTGCGTTTCAACTGTGACCTGACCCACTTTAAAGAATCATGTGATAGTTCTTTCAGTCTATTTACATTATTATGACGCTCTGTATTCACATTTAGTGCATTTACGTAAAAATGTCGTTTTTGATTAAATTTCATTACAATCTTCTCTTTCATTGATTCACATTCATCACGTCAAAATATTCACATACATATCTGGAAACAAATTTTCCCTAATATTTTCCAATACAAGAACCTATACAAGATTCCTACAATAGCCAGAGGTAATTGGATGACAGGCTCTCGAGTTGTTGAATAGACTGCAAGGCGCCATGATTGCTTTATCATTATTTCAAATCAAGCGGAATGAGTGAGCTCTAACATAATAAACGTGTCTCATGGGAGGCGCAGCTTAGGCGTAAGCTAAATAGTTTTTATAGAATAGAAGTGTCGGCACTGAAGAAATAGGCCCATGGCCCGCTGCCGATTCTTGTACTTGTGACTTGATTCACAAGGGATCCGGCCTTCGGAACCCGATCTTTCCATAACTGACGAGGGTCGCCTGCTGAAGACCACCACTGCCCTGAATGTAATGGGCCATCATGATTCCTGCCTTCCGGAATGTAGCCTTCAACACTTCAAGCCGTCCGGATCTAGGCCGTGGGTCGAACCAGCCCTCGGTCGAACGGCAACTGGTCGAAGGACGATAAATTTTGGAACAGAACTATGCTATCTGAAACCTAACCTCAGATGCTGTGAACGTAAAATTACGTAATTTAACGATGCCTGGAAGTCATATTCGATCCGCGGCCTGGTGGTGCACGGCAGGTTCTATGCAAGGCCGGAGGAGGACAAAGCCGAGTGGTTCACGGCTGATTGGTGGATGTCCGGAGAGATCCAAAGCGTTCGATTCAGGGCTTATTGGTGCACACAATTGGTGGTGCACGGCTGCTCTCCCAACTGACGATTGATTGAGATACGTAGCTTATGGACTTGTTGCCAGGTCCGTAAGTTGCTAGGCATTTTAAGAATTATGTCAAGTTTCACGTCTAGTTATATTATCGAAGAATTCAGTGACAGTTGATAGTTAAATCTGGTTAAAAAACTAAAACTGGTGGTCCTATGTGAGCAGGTCACACGTTTCGGCGCGAATTTCCGTCAATAGCTTGGATATCTTCAAAGGGAATTTCAATATGTGTATTTGCTTGGATCAATATTCTTGTAATAAGAAATACCCTTCGAAAAGGTACTTTGACGTATATCTATGCTCATCAGATGGGCCAATGGGATTTAGTGTTGCCAGAGGCATGGTTCTTTAGCCGCCATCACAGCGTGTGGTCGAGTTGATTGGCAGGGCAGTTGTGGGGTTAAGTTGTGTAGGCAGGGCAGTTGTGGGGTTAAGTTATTGTGTATGCAGGGCAGTTGTGGGGTTAAGTTGTTGTGTAGGCAGGGCAGTTGTGGGGTTAAGTTATTGATTAGGCAGAGCAGTTGTGGGGTCAAGTTGTTGTGTAGGCAGGGCAGTTATGGGGTAAAGTTGTTGTGTAGGCAGGGCAGGTATGGGGTTAAGTTGTGTAGGCAGGGCAGTTGTGGGGTTAAGTTGTTGTGTAGGCAGGGCAGCTGTGGGGTTAAGTTGTTGTGTAGGCAGGGCAGCTGTGGGGTCAAGTTGTTGTGTAGGCAGGGCAGTTATGGGGTCAAGTTGTTGTGTAGGCAGGGCAGTTGTGGGGTCAAGTTGTTGTGTAGGCAGGGCAGTTATGGAGTCAAGTTGTTTTGTAGGCCGGGCAGTTGTGGGGTTAAGTTGTTGTGTAGGCAGGGCAATTGTGGGGTCAAGTTGTTGTGTAGGCAGGGCAGGTATGGGGTCAAGTTGTTGTAAAGGCAGGATCCCTTGTGAATTAAGTCACGAAAAGTATAAGAATCGGCAACAGGCCATGGGCCTATTTCTTCAACGCCGACACTTCTATTCTATTCTAACAGGTAAATGGAAAATTAATAGTTCAAACTGTCTTGCGATCATACAAGTTTTGTGTCCAGTATGAATTGCGCTTTGAGAAAAATTAAGTTATTTGTTTTTAGGTACACTGAGAAAAATGAATGGTTCCTATTGTCCTAATAATGACACTTTTTTAACCACGTCACGAGCAGATCGAGAGCGGACGTAGCACTGATACGCCCTTTTGCCGGACCAAATTGAGTAAGAATGACAAACACGAGGGCAAAAACATTACTATTTTTACAAAGTCTCTATATTTATGAGCGTTTGCTCATTTATTTTCTGTTCAGAATGGAACAAGAGAAATCTAGGAGTGGAATGGGTTTTCCGTATCTAACGGTTACAGTGACAGCAGAATTCCGTATTGTAATGACCGTGTCGATTATCTTTAAAAAATTGCACATTCACATAAAGGCTTGAACCATTCATTTACGAATAAAAATTTCAAGTTAGAAGTGTATAAACACATACTACGTTCAGGGCTCCGAGGGTTTCTGTAAGTATCCAATAGGCTTTGAGAGTTTTCGTTAGTCTGTAATAAGTGCCGATGGTTTCTTTAAGTCTGAAATTAAGGGTTTCTGTAAGCCTGTAATTGTCTCCGAGGGTTCCTGTATGTGTACAATAGGCTTTAAGGGTTTCTGAAATTAGGAAATATATTTTTATGGGTTCTGTAATTGTTTATTACGTTTTTAGAGATTCTGCAATTCTGTAATAGTCTCTACAGGTTTATGTAATTCTGCAATAAGCTCCGACGGTTTCTTTAATTCCGCAAAAGTCTTTGAAAATTTCTGTAAAAGTGCAAAAGTTTCCGAAGATTTCTGTAATTCTAAAATACCTTCCGGCGCCTTCTGTAATTCTGCAATAGGCTACAAGGGTTTCTAATTGTTCGTCGGGGCTTCAGAAATGTCAACCTGCATGATTGAAGCTGGTCAGTCGTAGGGTGGACGAGAAGTACTCAGACTACCAAATTGTGGAGCCTCAGTAAGAAATCTGTGTGGACTCGACTCGTCGACTGTGTGCTGTGAATGGCTTGAAAGGACCTAATCAACGATTAAAAGGACCTAAATAAACTATTGTAAGGACCTAATCAACTATTGTAAGGACCTAATCAACGATTGACAGGACCTAATCAACTATTGTAAGGACCTAATCAATGATTGAAAGGACCTAATCAACAATTGGACGGACCTAATCAACAATTGAAAAGGACCTAATCAACGTTTGCAGGCCTAATATGGAAAGTAATAACAGTCGCCAGGTCTTCCGATATATACGATTTTTGAGAGGACGGATTCTTCAGTGTTGCTTATGGATGAAGATGGAACAATTCTCGCTTGAAATAAATAGTCTAGAAATAGCAGTCCATTTTTAAGTCCATCATCTTCTAAGTTTGTAATTTTACTGCATTGTTTCTGAAAAAATTTACTAGGTTTTTTGTCCAACCTCAACCGAAGCCATCGCAGCAGGTGTGACCCCATGCGTTGCTATATCTAGCATTTCTGTTACTGGTTTGTATGATATTCGATTTGCTCGACCCGTGGCTCTGAATCTTCTTGGTCTTCCATGTAACTAAGTCGTGTCGTATTGAAAGAATCCAGATCATCTGACCTCCATGCACAACGAAGCCTAATAGTAACCAACGCTGAGGTATCCTCACAACCCCTCTTAGGTCACGTGACCCAATACAGAATTAAGTGCGGAGATTTTGCTTCCTACTCCTTTCAATTGATCTTAGTCATATTGTTTTCAATCTGTTACAGCCTGTTTGTATCTAACGTACTTGTAAAGATGGCAATTTTACAAACAGAAGATTCTTAAATATTCTGGAAGTAACTATTCATGTTAGCACTCTCAAGCATAAGTTCCCGCTGAAATGAAGTTCGAATGATTTCCTGCCGCGCCACAGAGGCAAGTTCATCAGAATTTATGGGTGGTAAGATTCCAAAGACCCTTGTAAGACGTGCTGCTTTGGTGTACCGAGCTGGGTTGGTAGTCAACAATCGTGAAATTATGCTTAAACGGATTTGTAATTAGTTTGGAGGTAGATGGCATATATAATATTTTATGGCAAAGGCTGAGATGGTTGTTCATAGCTCATGCTGGTAATTTTGTGTCTGTTATGTTAAAACTTGGGGAAGGTTGAGCGAGTTAAGTTTCAGTTGAATGTTTTGAAGTTCAGTTCAGCATGTTAGAAAAATCTCGTTTTTGTTCCGGTACGTGCAATGTCGATTCTGAAAAAAAACGGGAAAGTTGCTTGGAGTCCATGCTGAAATGCCGAACTCCAACTTAAAGAGAACTATTTGTATATTGGATAGAGAGTTCCTTTCTTTTATCAGACTGTTGTACCTATACAAAAATCACCGTATGTTCTCCGTGAGGAGGCCACGTCATACGGCAGATACACGAGCGAAGACACGTTCCGTCGTTCTCGGCTGGTGAATTTTTAACAATTCTTCTGGCTTTGTACGACATTGGGCAAATGAGTACAATGTCCATAAAGATTCGAAAGCGGTGATAGGGGTTATTTCTATGTCAGCCCTAAGAGAAAAGGTTCACCACATAATCGAGAGCCACGTGTCACTGTCCAATTTGGATTATGCATGGTCTGATTTACAGGCATTTGTCAAACCCAATTATCTTTGACCAATTAAAAGGTGAATATTCTTAAATGACAAATTTATGGGTATTTTGGAGTTAGTTTTGAGATTAGGCGAAGGTAAAAGAATTAAACAAGGGGACTAATATTTTCAACTTATAAAGCTTCCGTTGTACTACTAAACACATAGCCAATTGAACGCGCGGGTCATCACAAATAACTTGGGCAACGGAGTTCCTTCTGAATGCGTCTTTTCACAGTCACTTTTTGACCTTCGCATATGTGTGACATACCAGCCTCATCAGAAAACATTTGCTATGTCAGAATCATTTGCGAATTATTTGAATAATGACAGCCTGCTTTTTCAAAGGTCAATTCAGCACAGTTCGACTCGGGGATGACATCAAGTTACTATCCATTGGTCATAGTGACCCTAAGCCAATATTTTTGCCAGGCTGCCAAGTGATGCCGGCGCAGTAAAAAGTATCATGACTTACTTCTCTCCAGAAAACTCAAATGTGGTCCAACTATATTCATATTAGCTGACTGTGCAAGTGTGCATGCAGAACATGGAGGAACTTCACTTTGATGTTCATGAAAATGTTTCTTCACCAGTATTGTGGGTACTGGCGCATTGTCACCCTGACACCCAGCCTGAGGATACAATGTTTGACCCGTTGAATGCACATGGTCATAATATGTCAGTCCAAACCATTCCTGATCTACCTACAAAAAAGGTCCAATTTAGTCATGAAGCCTCTCACAATTACTAAAATGACAATTATTTTAACTTGATCCTGACTTAACTTAGTCCTTGAGGTTTACATCATAGTCCTGATGAAAGATAAGGTCAGTGCCCTGTGATACCTCATTGAGGGTCTTGCTGCCGGTAGCTGCTGTTGTACAGTCGTACACTTGTCTGCGACATTTAAATGGCGTTGTTGTTGACGTACTGCGACTTCGTCTTTACTGTCGTTGATTTCCGGCACTGGCTGTAGATACTAAATTCAGTGAACGATGTATATTATTTTACGCATGAGTGCGTTTCTTATTAAGCGATACTTGGACTGTGGGATAAAAAATAAGCGCTGACAGATAAAAGAGGCAATATACAGAATACACTTCAGATCTTTTCCTCCCAGCTGTCTTTGATTTCAGTCACTGTCTGTAAGAAAATTGAATACATTGAACGATATTATTATATGCAAGAAAGTGATTCTTATTAAGTGATACTTGCACCGTGTGATGAAAAAAAACTCGACCTGAGCAGTTTGCTGACAGAGGCAGAATACGGCATATAGTTTAGCCCTATTCGTCTTCGCTGTCGTTGATTTCCGTCACTTGGTATAAGAAAATTGATTGCAATGATCGCTATTACTCGTGAGCGTGCTTTCAATTGAACAATTCATGCGTCGTGTGATAAATAAAAAATTTAAAAAACACGGAAACTAACAGTTTGACTTAAGAGAAGAATACGTAACTCGATGTCTTGGAATGATGAAGGCTAATGGATAATTGGGACAACTCTAATAGGAAAGGTGCGGTTAAAATACCTATCATGGAAGGTTCATGGATATGTATGCTTTCAAGTTGTTTTAATATTAAGAATCCTGAAAATAGTTTTATTTCATAATATGATATATTGATATTTTTATTTCATAATATAATAATATTATGATGCGGACTGACTCTATAATTTAAAGTTGAGCGGGCTAGCAAATAAGAAACATCATTCGTAATATTGGAAATTAATATGAAATATTTATAATGGTGGTACAATTTGAGTTGTGCTGCTAACCTGCAATGTGAACTGTGCATAATGTACTACCAACCAGATACAAGTTGAGGGTTTGATGCGGCGACTGTGTGTGCAGAAGCACACATTCGTAAAGCGCCTTGCGCTCTTCCCGTGAGAACAACAATCATTTATGTGCCAGGCAGCTGGATGGAGGGCGCGTGTCTGCTGCGTCTGGCATATTCATTGCGGTAAATATAATGAATGATAAGTTACAGTTTTGTTAGGGTAAATATAAGATGATGATATGAACCTTCATGTCAAAGCGGTGTCAGATGGAAAAATATTGTGCTAAAAATATGAAATATATATTTTATGTTTCCTTTTATATCCAGTATCATTTCTGAGACTGGGTGGTCTTGAATGAGCAGAACGCGAGTGGCATATGATGTGAGAAGATATCGTCGGCGTAGAGATAAGGGTTGTCGGTCTGCTTCTGTTTTCAGAGATTTGACTAGTGTGCTAGGATGATCCGGCTTGCTGCGTTTGGATTCTGTTAAAGATGGTCAAGGTGATTGGTGCCGAAGAGATTAACAGGAAGAAGCCGTAGTCTCGTTGTGAGCGGATTAGGTGACACAAACGTGTGCGGGCTCAACGGGGTAGGGAAAAGTTGACTTGCTTTTTCTCCCGTTTATTTCATATACTTGAGTGACGTAAGCTGAGTGACGTAAGCTGAAAATAAGATTTAATATGAGTTAATAGGTCGAGATAGACATACATGAAACTTAAACTAAGCAGGAAGTAGACTCACATTATTTAGACTTTAGACATTGTTTAGTACTAAACGTTATAGAATAGATGAACGTTCTTATTTGACTTTTCGATAACAAAATTACAACTGACATGACACTGATGACAGGAATTGTTTATGTCGGCATGGCCGCGATATTTCATTTGTTACTCACACGAGGTGGTTTTGGCAGGCGAGAAGAAGAGACGACAAAGTTGACGATAATTACGTTTAAGATTTCCGAGCCTCGATGAGTTAGGCCAGATATACCTAATCTTGACATTTAATTTCTTATGCTTAAATTTGCCAACGCTGAGTTGGGCTTCAATTACAGTTATAGCGTCAACGCTAGGTTGGGATTCGATTCCGATAATAGTGCCAACGTGGGGTTGGGCTTGCTTACTGTTCTAGTGCCAACGGCTGTGGTTGGGCTTGGCCTACGATTACGGTACCTGAGATCATAAGGTAGAAGGTTAAGTTTAGATGACAATATCTTAAAGTTACCTAAAATGCTTCATATTAAAAGAGATGTAATGAATCACAAGTCTGCAGGGATGCCGTGTAGACGAGGCCGGGAACAAAGTAGTTTCCCGCAAAAATTTTCTTTATGACTGAATCGAAGAAAACGGAACGGCGTCTCTCTTACATTGCTACATAACATTCGAATGATTATAACGGCAATGGCGAGGCAAATAGCATAAAAAATATCAAATCAGTACATCCAGTTATGCGACAAATAATCATTTCAAAATAATTACTCCTAGACGAATTCATACTAGAAAATACATATCAACTATCACTATGATGTAGGAGCCCATTAGCAAATGTTCGTTATAATGGCCGCCAACAATGTCGGCGGCTATAAGTAACGCAGCGTTACTTACAGTAACGACTATAATATTCACTCAATGACATGAACATGGCATTTCCAATTCTAGAATCATACACATTAGCGAACGATAGAGAAATATAAGCCTAATGAGCTATAGCAACATATATTAAAGGGCTCGTGGAGCAACACATTACTCGCTCGAGCTGTGGACACACACTGACGCTGTGAGGAACGCCTGAACCTCTTGAGGGCTCGCTGCGTTCACATGGTTATAATTTCGTTGATCTTTGCGATATTTTCCACGCACTTGAGGAGTGAACGCAGGGATGAGTGAAGATTTGAAGAAAGAATAGATGAGGATAAGAAAACTTAGTGCGTTTAATCTGACGAGTGACGAACGACGTCACATTAGGGATTTATAAAGGTGTCGGAGTGTCCTAAGGTCTGCTCCCCATTTGTTGGCAGAGACTACTGTGAGGAGGCAGAGTGCTCGTTGGCACCTTTATTTCAGTTCATGGATGTGTTGGCAATAGGTAAGGCGGCGGTCCAGTCTTATGCCAAGGAAACGGCGAGTGTTTATAAATTCTAATGGCTGGTTTGCAAGAAACTGTGTTGGTTTTTGTGGTCGTGTCTTGTTGCAAAAGAGCATTGCTTTGGATTTGGATGCTGCCATCTTCCATGCTGTTATGTTCTTGAGAGCCGTTTGGAGTGCTTTGGTACACAGGGTTAAGGAGTTGGTGGTCCAAAATGCACAATTATCAGCGAAGAGTGAGTATTTGATGTCAGATGTGTTAAAAATGTCATTAAAATGCCATTTATCATTATCGAAAATAGTAGTGGGCTTCGTAATGAGCCTTGTGGGACACCAGAGGTTGCTGGGTGCTATGTGGACAATGTATTATGTTATCTTACTTGTTGCTGGGTGCTATGTGGACAATGTATTATGTTATCTTACTTGTATTCGTCTGTGTTGTAGGAAGCCACCAATGAATGTGAGCATTCTGCCCGTCATTTCCATGTTTTTTGGAGCTATCCGGCACGTCACGCTCACACCAAGTCGAATGCACAAGTGAAATCCAGTAAGACAGCGATGGTTGGTTTGTCCAGGATGAGACTATGCCTGATATCTTGATTTTTGACTACAGGAGAGTAAGGGCGTCTAGCGTGGAGTGTCGAGTTCGAAAGACACTCTGCATGGTTTTGGTCAATGAGTGATATACGCTCGAGGAAGCATCTGAGGCGAAAACCTACAATTTTTTCAAATAGTTTGCAAATGCTATTTTTGAGTGCTATGGGGCGATATGAATGGCTTTGTGGGTGGCTTCTTGGGCTTTTAGGAGGGAAAAATGTTGTAAGGGGACTTGTGTTATTGTTAATATTAGATAAATAATTTCTCTTTAAGGTTTTTAGTCACCACTGACGTGACCTCGCGTAGAAATATCCTAAATCTTGCCATTCGTTTGTGCGATTCCACCACAGAGGTACGTGGTAGTCGTATTTATTTTCAGTGTTGACAGTGCCCTGGTGTTTAAGTGAAGTTTTCATTTATCTTTTAGTCCATATTTGTAGTTATAATTATTCATGTATCATATGTCGTCCGTGCTATATTTCTGCGTTCATTAGTTTATTTATTTCATTAGTTCTAATTTTTATGTTTTCGTTTTGTATGTGCAGAAAGGCTCCGATATAAGAACTTTCTTTGATCATTATTGAAAATAGTTAGTCGGCCCAAAGAAATCGCACGGTTTTGTTTTGTTATTTATTGTTTTTTTGTATTCATTGATAGCTTGTTTCAATTATTATTTTTGTTCTTTGATTCAGTTTTATTTATCCTTTCTAATGACAATAATTATTAAGACACGATCATAAGTAAATGCCTAGTGGCCACTGACGGCTTTATTTCTATTTAATTTATTTATTGAATGGGCCTCGACAATGTGAGACAAGTGCCATTGATGGGGGACTCCTGTTGCCCAGATGTAGTTGTAGAAACCTAGTAATCGTTTTTTGTGGCGTCTGTGGGAAGTGCGTAAAGAATGAGGGTGGTATGGTGCCAGGGCCGGGAGCGCAGCCGTGGGTAAAAAAATTGACTCGTAAACAGGCCCGGGGCCCAATGCCAAACATCAGCATGCAATAGCTACACATAGCCTCAGATCAATATGCTGGGGGTAACTCCGGCTAACAGTAAATCCGCTTTGCACAACACAGCCACTGCTTCACAGAGCCGGAGCCCAACTGGCCGGAGCGCAACATGCCCTACCGCAACAGGCGGCGCAGGTTAGGTTAGGTTACGTTACGTTAGGAGTAGCTGTTGCGGTAGGGCCAGTTGTGCTCCGGCCTGTATGCGCTCCGGCCTGTGACTGAACGGTGCTGTTGTGGTGAGCGCTTTGTGTCAAAAACCGTGAAGATGCCCGGCTGCGTTACGCTCGGGAAGGTATATGAATCGCACTGTGGAGTTGGGCTATGCTGACCTCTAGCTATCCACCCCCAGGGAGCGAGTGCTGATGGGCGTCAGGGCGTGTAGTGTTTATAGCTCGCTTAAGGTCTGTTATGGTAAAGTCACTGTTTTATCAGAGTGTGAGGTTTATTTCCAAGGGCATATTTCGGGTTTTATGAAGTTTTGTTATTTGGGGGGATGGGCTGGATGGTCCTGTAATGGGCTGGATGGTCCAGCTAGTGCGTTTGCTAGTTCTACTGGATTTGTAAGGAGTCTATTCCCAACATCTAGGATGATGGCTGTTTATAACATCAGATGGCTCAGTACGGAACAACTGATATCTAGAATCGATTTTAAATCTACCGTCAGTTGAAAAGATCTGATCAAAAGGCCAGTCTAGTCAAGAACAGCACAAGAATCGGCGACAGGCCTATCCAGGCCTACTCTTTAATGCCGAAGATACTATACTATACTATAAGGGTGCTGCTTAAGTCGACGGATTTTATTCCAGGTTTTGATTGTAGTTGATGTGTATGTCAGTGATTAAACAAATTTTGCCACCTTTTCTGTCAAACCTGAAAGACTGTGTATCGAAACAGTGCAGCTGTGCTTTTGAAGTTTATCCATAAGTGGATGGAGCCTAACTTCCGTCGGTAAAGTACTAGGGCCTTTCTTTTGGCAATGAGAGTTGCATTACACTCCGGAATCCGCCAAAAGTGAGTTGGCTTTTGTTTCCTGGGGTTAGTAGAGGTGAAGACTGCCTGAGCATACGCTGTCGGCAAGCAGCCCTATACTGAACTGCATGCCTCGGAAGGGGAAATGAATGCTTGCGGGAGGTCTACATATCTTTGAAAGGCTGCCCAGCCAGCTTTGTCTAGGATCCATCTGGGCCTGGGAGAAGGGGGTATATTTGTACGATTTATGTTTATTTTGAGGGGGAAATGGTCACTGTGGTATGGGTCAAGGGCTTGTTCCCAGATAAGGGAGGGAACCAAGGTTGGTTTTAAGATGATTAGGTCAATGTGTGTGAGTGTACCGGTTGGGCTGATATGTGTGGGTGCTCCTGTGTTTGCCAGTATTAGGTTTTATCTCTGAAGTCGCAATCAGGCGGCCGCGCTGGTTTTAGTAGAAAGATCCCCATGATTTGTGGGGGTGGATAGCTAGAGGTCAGCATAGCCCATGTCCACAGTGCGATTCATATACCTTCCCGAGTGCGTAACGCAGCCGGGTATCTTCACGGCTTTTGACACAAAGCGCCCACTACAACAGCGCCGTTCAGTCACAGGCCAGAGCACAACTGGCCGGAGCGCAGCAGGCCCTACCGCAACAGCTACTCCTAACGTAATGCGCCGCCTGTTGCGGTTGGGCCTGTTGCGCTCCGGCCAATTGTGCTCCGGCGCTGTGAAGCAGTGGTTGTGTTGTGCAAAGCGGATTTACTGTTAGACGGAGTTACCCACAGCTCATTGATCTGAGGCTCTGTGTGATATTACATGGTGATGGTTGGCGTTGGGCCCAGGGCCTGTTTACGAGTCAATTTTGTTACCCACGGCTGCGCTCCCTATCCGGTGATTTATTATTTCCGGTGATTCATTGTTTCCGGTGATTTATTGATGTGAGAGATCCTAGCTAAATCTCAGTGAAGGAACCCGGAAATTATTAAACAATTAAGAAAGAAGATATTTCGTAGGCTGGGAAGAAAGCAAACAAGATTGTTAAAAAAGAATGCGGTTCTTCGAAACAAGATACACTGCAAAAATCGAACAGAAGATCGCAATGCGTAGTTGAAGATGCTTCATTTTCTGCAGAGACCTCGTTGAGAGATGATCAGGGGCCGTATTATCAAAACTTCGTGAGTACGCAAAATCAACTTACGAGTGGCGTAAGTGCTGACTTGATGACGTAACTCTAGAGGTGGTATTATCAAAACATTTGCGCGGGAAGATACGTAACGTATCTGTATGCCTGCTCGGAGATGTCGTAAGTGGAGTTCCGCAAAAGTTTAGTGTGTCTGCTGAAGCGATAGGGTACTATTGATTTACTAGCAAGTAGCAACACCTTGACTTGTTATAGAATTTTGTTAATAATCCGACAGCGCGGATTATACGCGCATAGAATGATGGCTCTACTTGTGATGGCTCCACTACTTGATCGTGCAACATCTGCACGATCAAAATATGTGATCGTGCTAAACAGTGCTCTTGGAAAAAATTCAATTCTTTTTTTTTCAAAACCTTTTTCATTCACTTTCAAAAATTCAATTCAATCATTCCTTCTAGTCGGTACTTTATATCTCTGCCAACCATAATTTTTAGCTCCGTACACAGATTTCTTCTTCAACTCACGCTGTTTATTAAAAAGAGTTCACAACTATTTTAGAACGGCTTTTTCTGGGTCAACAAGGAGCAATACCGACAGACAGCATTCGAAAGTCGATACCATCGAAGGCATCGATTCCCGCCATCGAAGTTCACAGAATGTAAACAAATCTAAAGCCTCTTATTGGTCAGTTGGCCAGATGGTTTTGATAATACGCTTTTAGCCAAGTTTTACGTACGAATGTTTTGATAATGCCAAAATTAGGGTATACTTACGTAACACGTAAGTTTTTTGTCGGAAGTACAAAAAGTTACGAAGTTTTGATAATACTGCCCCAGATGGTCATCTGTGAACACTACGAGGATTTCATTTGCATCCGTTGCGCGAAGCTGAGCTCTGAAGAATATTCTTTCCTGCAGAAAACAGAGTAGTTTCACTGGTTCTGTAGCGACTGCGAAAAACAGACTCTCATTGCCAGAAAAAACGAGAAGCAGATAGAATAGAAGTGGTTCACTCTGTTCGCAGCATTTCGAGCTGAAATGGAAAACCATTACCGGAAAGAGATGAGCACGTTGTGTAATTTAGTTGGCTCTTTGAGTAATGAACTGAGCTCGTTGCGCAAAGAGCTGATCGAAGAGAGAGCTCAACGGAAAAATACAGAAAATTTTGAAAATATGGAATTGAAGAATCACAACGATGTCATAGCCGAAATTGCTAGCGAAAGCTCCAGTGAATTACTAGACAGAGAACGTAGGAAGTGCAACCGTGTTTGGTTCGGCATTCCCGAAAACACCGCATCTGAGACGAACAAACGAGTGATGGCCGACAATAAGTATGTGGCAGACTTGAACTAAAGCACTAAGCACACCGGTTGATATTGATTTATGCAAGAGGCTGCGCTCCATGAATGCTGTTGCTAACGCCTGCAGACCTTTATTGGTGACTGTGATGGATCCGGCCCAGGTTTGGAGCGTGCTGAAAGCAGCGAAAAAATAGGAGAAACTGTTGAATTCGAGTCTGTTTTGTGAAGAAGGATTCCACCCCTTTAGAGAGGGTGGATTTCCGCAAGAAATGGCAGGAGCGAAACAGACACAAAAGCACGGAAAATCATGTCAACAACATTCAAGATCACGAGGACTCCGACCGCTCGCCGACAGTCAATAGAGATGGAAGACAATTAAATAGTGGAAATCATGTACATTAATCCAGTTCTGTAAATGAGGTGAAAAGTTTACTCATACTTCAAGATGGAAGTGCACAACAAGTTTTGAAATGTTTCTACACGAACTCTGATTCTGTTTTGAACAAAAGAAATGAACTATTAACTGTGATTGAGGACGAGTGTATTGACATTATTTGTATTACAGAGAAACCCTAAAAATCACGAGGGGGGGGGCGGAATTTTACCAGTTGAATTTCAGTTGCCAGGTTTTGATTGCTTTCATAATTTAAACTAAGAGTAGTGTAGTAGAGGTGTAGCTCTGCGGGTTAGAACCTTTTATGGGGCTCAGCAAGTTAAGTTATCAGCAAAGCACCAATCAGCTAGAGAATCAGTGTGGTGTGAGCTTTCTCTAAAAAGCAGGGATAGCCTCCTAATAGGTGTCCAGTATAGATCACCTAACAGTTCATCTGATAACGATAAAGTAATGAACAGTCATCTACCAAGCATGAATTTAAGCAGGTCGCTTACGTTACTCATTAGTGAATTTAACCATCCAAAAATAGACTGGGCAGATGAATCCTCTCCAAGTGATGACAATCACCCTTCATCCTTGTTCATGGAGTCTGTGAGAGACTGATTTTTATACCAGCACATCACAAAGCCAACCCAGTTTAGAGATAATCAGGCTCCAAATACTCTTGACCTAGTGTTTACTAGTGAAGAATCAATGGTAGAAGAGCTTCGCCACGAGGCTCCGTTGGGCAAAAGTCACCACCAGTCATTTTTTCAGTATTAAGTGCTATACAGAAGAGACTCCTCGGAAGCATGAACGTTTCAACTTTTCGAAAGGCGACTATGTTAAACTTCGTGAATCAGTGAGTGCAGCAAACATTTCGGACTGTATTATGAACATTAATGTGGCGGAGTCTTTGTCATTCATCAAGAACATAGTTATGTCTGCACTTGATTCGTGTGTACCTAAGATAAAGCTCGGTGGAGTTAGAAAAATACAGTGGATGTACAATACGGTTAAAGCAAAGCTAAAGGCAAAGAAGGAAGCCTACAAACGTTATTTACGAACTCATGGCGATGCTGAATATAACGTCCATGCTGAAAAAGCTTGTCGCTGAAATTCAAGCTGAAAAAGCTTGTCGCACCGCAGTCAAAAACTTTTAAAAGATGTTGCCAAAAACTCAAAAAAGAACCCGAAAGCCTTCTTTTGTGTGCTAGCTCGAAGCGTAAGACGAGGGACGGTATTGCTGATTTGAATGTAAATCAACGGAAGATATCTTCTGAGGAGGGCAAGGACAATGTTCTAAATCAGTTCTTTAGCAGCATCTTCACAGCTGAGGACTTGAACAGTATTCCAGCTATTGAGGAGCGACTGAGGAGGTTCTTGAGCGCTTGGTCTCCCTTAATCCTAACAATTCATCTGGATTAGACGGTTTCCACAATAGATTACTCAACGAATTAGCAACCGTCCTGGTCGGCCCTTTAACAGTATATTTTCGAAAAACCTTAATCGAAGGGACTTTGCCGGCTGACTGGAAAAAAGCCTAAGTGACATCCCTTTTCAAAAAAGGTGACAGAAGTAACCCCGGTAACTACCGTCCTGTTAGTCTCGCAAGTGTTGTGTGTCAGGTGATGGAATCGGTTGTGACAGCTAGGATTATCGATCACTTGACTGTTAACCATCTTCTATCAGACTGCCAGCATGGTTATATTGCTGGCAGATCATGCACCCCTAATCTCCTGTCTACCTTGAATAATTTGACTCGCCTGCTGGACGAAAGGGTGCCAGTGGATGCACTGTACCTCGATTTTGCCAAGGCATTTGATAGTGTTCCGCATGAGCGACTGTTACGTAATGTGAATTCTTTGGGAATAGAGGGAAATGTACTCCAATGGATCAGGAATTTCCTAGTAGGCAGAAGACAACGTTCAGCATTATCGGAACCGTATCAGACTGGGTAACTGTGCGCAGTGGCGTACCGCAACGGAGCGTTCTTGGGCCTGTTTTGTTTATCGCTTGTATAAACGATCTACCAGAAGTAGTGTCAAGCGTATGCTCCATGTATGCCGATGACACAAAAGTTTATAATACAGTTAAGGATGCGTCTAATAAAATTCAACTGCAAATTGATCTTGATAGTTTCGTTAACTGGGCTGATGCGTGGCAGCTGCGTTTCAATGCTGACAAGTGTAAAGTACTTCACTTCGGCAAGAACAATGAACAGCAAGCTTACAGCATGAGAAGACACGGTTGCAACGAGAAGGTTATGATTGAGAAGTCTTGCGTGGAAAAAGATCTTGGAGTTTGTGCCGACAAGGAGCTAAATTTTCTAGGCATATTGAAACGCAAGTTAATAAATCCAATAAACTGCTTGGGCTGATCAGACGCTCCGACGAGTACCTAGATATAGAAATGATGAAGCTGTTGTTCACCTCTGTCGTGCGCCCAAACCCAGAGTTTGGAAACGTTGTGTGGTCACCGAGACTCGAAAAGAACAAAAATTTAGTTGAGAGTGTTCAAAGACGTGCAACAAGGATATTTCCAGGCTTGAAGGGCAAGTCTTATGAAAAATTATTAAGATTATGAAGCTTCCCAGTCTCTGTAATTGTCGCCTGCGTGGTGACCTCATTGAAGTATACAAGTATACTCATGGTTTGTCCAAGGTCCCAGAAGGATTACTAGAATTTAATACATGAACCAACACCAGGGGTCACAGCTATAAACTAAAAAGACTGCGTTGTAACACATCCATGCGACAACATTTCTTCTCGCTTCGAGTCACCGACATGCGGAACAGCCTCCCTGAAGATATTGTTGACGCTCCGAGTACGAACGCCTTCAAGAACAGACTAGACAAGGCCATGCAGGAGCATATGTTTAGTCTTGAAATGCCTCGTACCCTACGGAACAACTGATATCTAGAAGCGATTTTAAATCTACCGTCCGTTAAAAAGATTTGATAAAAAGGCCAGTCTAGTCAAGAAAAGTACAAGAATCGGCGATAGGCCTATCCAGGCCTATTCTTCAATGCCGAAGATACTATACCATACTATACTAAATAGACCAAGGCCAGTCAGGTTGTCCTTCGGCTTGGAAGCAGAGAGGGATGTCACACTGAAGGCCTTCAAACTTGCTACCAAAGATGCAGACAATACACTAGCCAAGAAAGTTCCAATGCGGAGGGACATGACACCCCAAGAAAGGGAAAAGGAGCAATTACTTTTTTAGAGCTGAAGCGCAGGAGGGAGCGGGCGAAAGCGGACGGGGACGATCAAGCAGTCTGGAACAGACGAAGGGGCACGGTAGTTAATGTGGGCCCAACCGAATTGCCAAGCCGAAAACAGGGCAACCACTAACAAGGGATGATGCCAATGTATATAGCTTCAAAATCAAGACAGATTCATTACAAGACAAGGCTGAACCCAACAGGCAGTGTATATATGTATACAGTAATGTGGAATCGCTCAGTAATAAGAAGTCGGAGCTGGAAGCCATGGTGGATCTGTACAAGCCTACTTTCGTCGGGTTAACCGAAGTGAAGCCTAAAAATTCTAGATTCTCCATGCAGGAATGCGAGCTCAGCCTGCCGGGATATGAACTATTCCATAACCAAGAAACTGGACCAAGAGGCATCTGTGTGTATATATCAAAGGATTTCAAGCCGGTGCTGTGGGAGGATATGAGCAGAAACTTTGAAGAGGTTATTCTTGTGGAATGTAAGAGAGCAAATGGCGAGCCATTTATCCTGTGCTTTGTGTACAGAAGTATCAACTCAACACCGGAAAACAACAAAGAACTGAACTGTACCCTTTGTGAGGTCAGTGAGCAAAAGGATAGGGTTCTTCTTATACTTGGTGATTTTAATTACCCGGACATTGACCGGAAAGTGGGCAGAGCTTGCACAGGGCCAGACAGTCTTCAAGTAGCTGTTGATAAGGCTGTGCCAAAAGTAGTCTCAAGGAGGTCACAATGTAAAAAGTGGAATATATAGTGGTACCTTAGAGAGTGTTAGAAGAAAGCACAGACTGTTTAGTAGGTGGCTTAAGACTAGAACAGGTGAAGACTATACTGCATATCTGAGAGTCAGGAAAAAAGCGTCAAACGAATGCCGCCGGGGCAAGAAAACGACTAGAGAAGTCAATCGCAGAGAGCTCAAAGAAAAACCCCAGAGCCTTCTGGTATTACGTGAAATCTAAGACTGCAACAAGACTGGGCGTGACGGACTTGAAGAGAGAAGATGGCTCCAGAACAAAAAATGATAAGGAAAAGGCAGAGCTGCTGAATAAATACTTCCAGAGGGTATTCACTTTTGAAGTTGACGTACCTGTGCCTGGCACACATGAGTATACTTACCGTGAGGCCCTAGACGATTTTGAAATCACTCATGAAGATGTCAGAAAAATCCTGGCAAACTAATACAAGCAAGGCGGCAGGCCCTGATGAGCTGAATCCGCTGATTCTGGCCCACGCAGCAGATATTCTAGCAACTCGGGTGGCCCACTTATTCAATATCTCGCTTGCTTCCGGCCAAGTGCCGGGGGATTGGAAGATGGCAACGGTGACTCCAATTTTCAAGAAGGGGAGTTGCATGCAACCAGGGAACTACAGGCCTGTGAGCTTGACTTGGATCCTGTGCAAGGTTATGGAGACCATTGTAAGAAGGAAGATCATGGACCACTTGGAGATGAATGGTCTGATCAGCCAGCATCAACATGGCTTTGTCAGCGGGAGATCTTGTGTCACGCAGCTCATGTAGCTCATAGACATATGGACTGAGATCCTAGACGCGGAAGGCAGCATTGATGTGATTTATACCGACTCTATGAAAGCCTTTGACTCTGCCCCACCGAAGACTGCTGTCCAAAGTTTCATCACTTGGTATCCAAGGCAAAGTATTGAGCTGGATCCAGACCTTCCTATCTGGCAGAACACAGTGCGTTGTTTTTAATGGAGAGAGATCGACTCAGGCACCAGTCACTAGTGGAGCGCCTCAGGGATCAGTTTTGGGCCCCCTCCTTTTCGTCATTTACATTAACGACCTGCCGAGTTGCTGCACTAACATGGTCAAAATCTGCGCCGATGACGCGAAGGTGTTTGCCGAAGTGATAGAGCAGACGCCGTTCAAACACTGTAGAATGATCTCAAGAGAATGCGGGAGTGGTCAGATGATTGGTTACTCCGGAAGTTTCATAAGTTTCATCCGGAGAAATCTGAGGCAAAATAAATCATGATGGGAACAAAGGATGGGAAGTCATACAAGGTACAGCTTCAGGAGAGCGTGTAGCGGATCTCGCTACATAAAACTAAATTACGCATATCATACCTCGCTTCATAGTACTAATTTTACGTAAATCATATCTCGCTACGTAGAACTAATTTTTATGTTTCTCATGCTAACATTAATATTAATACTCTTACCATTACTTTTATTAAATTACATCATCATAAGAATTATAGTTCAGTGAAATCTCACTTCCGTCGTGGCAACATCCGACGCCTCCCATTTCACACCCCCTGTAGAGCTATAGCGTTCTATTCGCCTCAGGACATCGAACGGTCAACATCTCGCGTAAGCTCCCTAAATTAGAAACTCTGCCTTAGAATAGCTCTTATTCAATGTGTTAAGTGTAAGCTCTCTAACTTAGAAACTCTGCCTTAGAATAGCACTAATTTAATGTGTTAAATGTAAGAGACCATTGTAAGAAGGAAGATCATGGACAGGATGGCCTAATGGTAACCGTTCAGAGTACCAAGATCGGCGCAGAGAGGCGCGGGTTCGATCCCAGCTCTGTGCGTCAGTTTCTGGTCAGAATCGGCAAGGAGGCCGGGCGGTTAAGCACAGTAGAATTGTAGCAGTGAGTTGCGAGTTCGAGACTGCAAAATGCTGTGAATGTTCTGCGATGTTAAGAATCGGCGACAGGCCTACGGCCTACTAAACGCTGAAACCGCTATTATTATTATTATTATTAAGAGTAAAGTCATGTCACAGTCATTGCAAGTTTCTAAAGAATCAAATATTCATCATTCGTAGCTCACGTGATTTATAGCTCATTTGTGGAATGTTGGTAAAATCGTGTATTGACGTTGCAATATTTCGCAGTGTCCCCTGCAACGCAACACAACACAACCGGCAACCCGCAATCTGCACCCTGAGACCTGCAGCCTGTAACCCGTAACCTGCAACCTGCAGCCGGGAACCTCGGCGTTCCAAGCCAGCATTCTCCCGCCAACGCACGCCGCCATCTTGCGGCGCTCCTACGCCGTCCCTGTGCCGACGCTTCTCCGCGAACATTCAGTTGACTCATACTGTAAACTCATACTGCAAACTCATACGGTGAACTCATACTGTGAATTCATACGGTAAAGTCATACGATAAACTCATACGGTAAACTCACACTGTAAACTCATGTCTAAAACGATGCAATCCAGGTGCATGTGACGTAACCATATGCAGCGGCGTAGCCGACTTCTGCCGGTCGCGCTTGCTACGGCCAGACTAAAAGCGTTCACGCGTACGCTGGCTAACGCTTCAAACAGAGCGGCGCCGCGCCGCGCGTATGGTGTCCAAACTAGACGCTGAACCGCTCAGCTTACTGCGAGTGAGTGTGTAGAAATGAGTGTCTGCGAGAGACTAACAGCCGTTCTCATTGATGAAAGTTTTATAGAGAAATAAAAGATAAATTAAAAAATCCCATATATACTTTATTTTGTCTTTTTTTTTAATCCGTTCAGATGAGGTTATATATGATGTATACCTTCTATAATGCATGAGGTTATATATGAGTCATGATGAAACGTCACTTGTGTTGCAAGGTGATGATGCAGCTTACCCATTGCTTCCTAACTTAATGAGACCATGCCCCCGCCAAAACATAGATGAAAGCAAGAAAATATATAACTACAGACTATCATGAGCACGGCATTGTGTAGAATGCACCTTTGGCATTACGACTTCAAAATTCAGGCTTTTAACGAAATCCATCGAGACCAGCATGGATAATGCTGCAGAAATAACTAAAGCAATTACGGTTTTGCGCAACATGATTCTTGTTGCTTGTTAGGCAGAAATTTGATAAAGACACGGCATATCAATGGAATTGAATGCATCGAATGATCAACCTGAAACTATAATTGCTCCTGTTCATAGAAACAGCTGTAGAATTGCAACAGATGTTCGGGAAAAATTCACAAATTATTTCGTATCAGATGCAGGAAAAGTTGCTTGGCAGTATCATATGCTCTAAATAAACAATAAGAATATGCTAGTGCTCCGAGTGCTAAGTTCGTTCACTTCTATTCTCTTTGTTTAATAAAAGAATGCATTATTACTGTTCTTAGCTGAAATATTGAGTGCATCAGCTATCATAGACCAGTAGATGCTGATGTTTGTCCTATCACTGTGCTGCGGGTGAGAGGCATCCCAGATTGCAGGTACCGCCTCGACTGACGAGAGCAATGCGTCGAAATCCGTCTCTCATGGCTGCTTCAAGGACACTGCACGCGCGTGTCCGCGAACCGCGACTCCGTGTCGAAATATTTGTCTCGAGTAATGTCGATTTTCCACCGCGCAGCAACGCTTGTGTACGCTTGAGGCAGCTTCTGCCTGTACGCGTTTAGTGTGGCCACTCTGGTAGAAATACATACGTATAATATCGCAGCGTGAGCGCGCGTACGCCTACGTACGCGCCAACGCTTTTAGTCTGGCCGTACCCTTAGTCTTCACTTGTGTTGTTGAAGTCGGCCTAGCCGGTCACGGTTCCGGTCGCTTCCTTAGATTTAGAGGCCTTAGTTTAAGTGAATGTATTTGAAATTTAGTGTGAAATTTAAGTGGAATATTAGTAAAAATAAACTAGAGTTAATTTGCATACGAATAGTTCTTTGATGGGAGCAGCACGTTACGATTTGATCATGGGTCTGGTCGTGACAGTTCATGTGGTCTCCTTTCATTTACAGCCAAACAGATAGCAACCTGTTCACGTATGTTAGATAATTCATGAATATCCCTGTTGAACTTTAACCATACGCCTTCGAGCATTGGACTTTGCAGCACTTTGTCCGACGTCTGTCATCCGACGTTTTGTCCTACGACGTGTGCCGTCCTGCCATCCGACGTGTGCCGTCCTGCCATCCAACGTCTGTCGTACGACCTCTGGAGTCTGCTAGTAGCGCGGGACCTGCCCTGGGACTAGCGTGCGCCCTTGATAGTGAAGGTAAGCCATATGAGTTGTCGCAGTTCTTGGCTCATGATCGGGGCGTACGTGCTGCTGTCCTGAGTAATCCTAAAAGAACCTTACATCCGCTAAAAACCTATAACTAATAACGTAGGGACGCCTGTCGAAGACCACCACTGCCGTGCTTCGAATGGACTATCATGATCCCTTCCCTGAAGAACGTAGCCTACAACACATCTTGACTGTAACGTTATCAGCCGCACGCCACCAGACAGATCACATCCATTAAATTAGATCAATCAGCCCACAGGAAAATAAGCCTGGCGTCGTATGGCCCAGCGTCGTCTGCCAACACGCGAAAAATTTTAACACCACCCGGACGGAGCGCGCCGGAGCCGTCCGTATCCGTCCCGTGTGTCGAATCAGCCCAAGGTCGACCGGCCACGCGTCGTACGACGATAAATTTTTGAACAGAACTATGCTATCTGGAACCTAACCCCAGATGCTGTGAGCTAAAAGTTACGTAATTTAGCGAAACTGTAGAAGTCGCTCGTCGAAACACGATAGATTTTGGAACAGAACTATGCTTTCTGAAACCTAACCCCAATGCTGTGAGCTAAAAGTGACGGTCTGGTGGTGCACGGCAGGATGCACACAGTTCCACTGGCGACCTGGGCTGGTTGATCACAGTCCGTTGTCCGCAAGTTACAATTCGAGCTAAAGTCAGGGTATGAAGTGATGATTCGATGCAACGTTCAGTGGTGCATAACAATTACTCTCTGGGCTATTCGCTTCAGAAAATGGTGGCGTAAAGCTCCTAATATTTAAAGCAAGATGATGTCACGGGCTGGTTACCGAAGGTTGGCTTAATCCGCGGCTGATTGGTGGTCATCCGGAAATATGCTGGGCGTTCCTTTCAAGGCTGATTGGTGCACAAATTTAGTAGTGCACGGCTGCGTACCCATAACGTATAACTATACCTGATAACTTATAACTATAGCTTATAACTATAACTGATAACTTATATCTATAACTGATAACTCATATCTATAACTGATAACTTATAATTGATGACTTATAACTATAACTATTACCTTATAACTATAACGATAACTTTATCTAACTTAAAACTGAAATTGAATTCCTCTTGTGCACCCACAGCTTCACGATCGTCAGCGGCTGGGAGCGTACGCTGTGAGAAGTTCCTACCAACCGGAGCCTGAGCTATAGGTTTCGCCTACTTCTTTGTGCCAGTTAGGTACCTATTTCAATAAATATATTGAACTTGTGGCATAGTCACTATATTCTTTCCACCCTTCGTTTTTGTTAACTCATACTGCAAAATCATACAGTGAACTCGCACTGTGAACTCATACAGTGAACCGTGCAGCGAACTTATTCAGTGATCTTTCGCCGGACATATTCAGTGAGTTGCAAGCACGTACATTCAGTGACGATAGAACGTGCTTACGGCGTTGCTTCCTCTCGTATTTCGGCTTCGCGCGATCAGCTCAGCCTACGACTTCTCCACTACTACTACGCAACCACGGTGGCTCGTCGACCTGCACCTCTGCCTGGCTCACCAATTCCTCCTGCATCATCACATTGAGCAGGTCACGTGAGCTAAACCAATAAATCAACTTATCAATTAAATATGTGTTTGCTTAACCAACCAAATTCGTCCTGCCGCTCACTATGTTTCTGTCTGGCTTTAGTGAATAATTTAAGTTAGCTACCTAGGCCGTTCTAATTCTCTGATTCATTGGAGTTAAACACGCAGTCAATGTGGAGCGGTAAGTAAAAAAACCCCACAAGCGAAGTAGAAAGGGACCTGGGGGTCTTCGTTGACAGCAGTCTGAATTTCGGGGAGCATGTGGCAAGAGTGACGTCAGAGGCAAACGAGGTGGTGATACGGCGTAATTTTGACTTCCTCGACGAAGATTTGTTTGTTCAGCTTTACAAGAGCCTTGTGAGGTCCATATTTGAATATGGACGTTCTGCCAGGCAGCCGTTTCAAGAAACTCTATGTGCTGACATTGAAGACGTTCAGAGATGGGGCACCAAGCTCCTCTCTTTGATCAGAGATTTGCCATACTTCGCGAGGCTAGAAGAGTTGCGTCTCCCCTGCCTTGAGCAAAGGCGCCTGCGGGGTGACCTTATCGATACCTACACGGACTGTACAGGGTGTTTAAGCCCAAGTTCCAGTTATCAAGCAACAGGGATACTAGAGGCCACTCTTAAGCTCGCAAAAGGCAGATGTCGACTCAGCGTACGGAGCAAATTCTTTTCACAGCGAGTAATTAACTCATGGAAGAGTCTGCCAGAGTCGGTCGTCACAGCGCCATCGGTAAACAGTTTCTGGAGAGATAACACGGCCCTGTACAGCCCTTCATGCTACGAATGATATGAGGCTTCGAACATCTTGGAACAGACACTGCGACGTGCGGCGCGGTGCTGATAAAAATTGTTGTCGACCGATGAACAGGACCGTCAAGAACTTTAAATAGTATTGCCAAAGTCAATAACTAGAGGGCTTTTTCGATTGTGCTAGAAAGTTTCGATTCAGTTTTTTAATAACTTGAACTTGAACTCTTCGGATGGTTGAGGCCTCTAGCAAGGCCTGTTCATCTCTCCAAAGTCGAAGCCAACCCAATTCAATGCAGTACCCTAATTCTGGCATTGTGGCTTATATAGTGATGGCAGATCCCTTCAGTGATGGTCAAGTAAGTTTTTAAAAGAGTTCGCTGCACAGGGTTTTATGGTATGGTTGCCAGACACAGTGTCCGTACTCCAGCAGCGGACGGACTAGACTTTTATACAGTTGTACAAATGTATGCTCAGTCAGATGGTCAAATGACCTGCGAATTATGCCGACTACCTTGTTTGCTTTGGCGGTGCAATAGGCCACGTGCTCCTTGAAAACCAGCCCAGAGTTCATCATCACTCCCAAGTCCCTCTCCACCCCACTTTCCCTCAGTTCAAGCTGCTGTTCCTGTCCCTTTCTCATAAAATATTTTCCTTCCGACTTCTGTACACCCAGCTTGATAACGCTACACTTTTCTGGGTGGAACTTCAGCAGTCATTTGTCAGACCAATCCTGAAGCCGGTCTAAGTCTTCCTGGAGACACACGGTGCCCTCTCTGGTATCAGTTCTAGCAACTAGCTTAGTGTCTTCTGCAAACATGCGCACGTTCGTCTTTACTTGCTGCGGCAGGTCATTAATGTACATGACGAAGAGTATCGGTAAATAGATGTTTTATTTCGAAGGGCACTGATATAAGTTTTGTGGCAAATATAGTGAAATTCACGGTAGTGGAATCGGATACACACTCTTTCTCCTCTTTCCGCTCATGCAGATTAATTTCAGTCCGTTGCTTAATTCGTGAATCCCTAGTCCTACGGACCATATTTTTTGTTTTTCAGGAGTGACCATTTAGGCGTGGAATTCTGGACAGCCTGACAGGTGATATATTCTCACGTTTATATATGGAAAATGGATCGGATGGCCTGCCAAAATTCATCAAGCAGTTTACCAAGGTGTTTACTGAGCTGATGAGAGTGAACTGCTGAATAGAATAATTGCCTGATTACTGACTGTAGTGGTAGCATCAACGTTGTAGCTTTTGGTACTGAATCGCTGGCCGCCTCTCTGAGGAGGTCCATTTGTATATAGATATGAACTGCTGTATAGATATAGATGCAGGAGTACCTATATGGATGTGCTTTGCTGACTGTTAGGTACCAATTAAACCCAGTTTAGGCAAGGGGCTTTATGGACTAGCTTCCAGTGCTCCTATAAGAATAAATTAGAAAGAAAGAAAGAGCTGATGAGAGGCTATCGCTATTCCGACCGCCGACGTCGCGCGATGATTGACCGACTGCGTGTGGATCTCCGTTTTCTCGATTATCTTCACTAGTCGTTTAGACGTAACTAATCAGTTTATGCAATAAATACCTATATTATAAAATAAGGAAAGTATAGGTCAACTTTTGCAGAAAAGATTAACGATTTCAATAATACCAACAACGTTTTCGGTACCACAGTAAGACAGTAACCACACTGAATGATGAGATAGACTTGGTTTCTTTTATTGCAATAAAAAAGCCATTTATTAAATTATGTGGCAATCCAATTCTACAAATTGAAATATTTATTGACAATATTAGTGTACCATCAAATGTGGTACCTACCTAATAAGGAAGAGTTTTAAGCATTGCATTTTTTGTTAATATAACTTCTTACAATGAAACATTTCAGAAACAAGTTTGTGCTCAGCATTATAATCCATGCAGAAACGTACATTTTTTATATTGATATTAAAAATGTAGGCTATTTATGACTTGTATACTATGCGTATAGGATTTCAAATCAATGCATGCATTCAAATTCAAATAAGGCCCACCCACGNCTCTATGACTTGTAAGTTGTATACTATACAGTCGAATGAGTCGATAGGATTTCAAGTGGATTCATTCAAATTCAAATTCGGTCCACCACGCCCCACGGCCAGTGTAGCTGTCAGCTGACTTTCTTCAGAAGTGCAAAAGCTTTTGCCGGTGAAGGTGTTTTACGATCGGTCCGTAAAGAAGCGTTGATCGGTTCAAAATGACATAAGAACAGGTTCTTTTGAATAACCTATGGATTGCCACCATGAGGCCCGCCCATGGCCAGTGTAGCTGTCAGCCTGTCAGCTCACCTTTCTTCAGAAGTATCAGAAGTATGAAAGCTTTTGCCGGTAAAGGTGTGTTACCGCGGTGCGGTGATTGGTCCGTAAAGAAGCGTTTGGTTCAAAATGACATAAGACCAGCCTGGTCTTATGTCATTTTGAACCAAACGCTTCTACAGGAACAGGTTATTATTAATTCTACAGGTTATTCAAAAGAATCTGGTCTGACCAGGTTCTTTTGAATAACCTGTAGAATTGCACCTATTTTTAAGGGAACAGGCATACTATAAGCCGCTTATAGTATGCCTGTTCCCTTAAAAATAGCATTAGTAATTTTTTTGAGAAGCCATACCATATTTCTTGTAAGTTGCAATTGCAAAGGTCTTTAAAATGAGCACAAACTTGTTTCTTAAATGTTTCATTGTAAGAAATTATATTAACAAAAAATGCAATGCTCAAAACTCTTCCTTATTACCCCATTTGATGGTACACTAATATTGTCAATCAAAGTGGCAAACCAGAGCTTTTTTGGAATCAGTTCATTTTCAATTTCCCAGGGTGCAGAAGGTGGATGCAGCATCGCCAATATATGGGTTTTTAAGCCCTAAGCGTCGCCGGGTAATTTTTAATGAAAAGCCATTTACGCTGACACTGAGTAATGAAAAACTATTTACAAGCCACGAACTTATTTTCAAGGTTGCATGCACGTGTTACCCCAAATAACTAATTTTACCCTTAAAACAATCCGATTGTACAGCAAGTGTCAACTGAACATGTGATAATGCAGTCTGATCACTCTAATTTGACCGCAACTACGTAATCGTAAACTTGATGTTTGCATTTTTTTGGCGGGAACTCATCGCAACTGATTTCTGGACAAGCTTCACTGCATCCTGATCCATCCAACATACCGGAAACCTTACTTTTTTTAAATAGTTGGCCAAAGACTGACGAATATATTAAATGCAAGAATTTATATCTAAACGTGTCGGCAAGATCTTCTGAAGGCGTAAATTTTGCTACTGAAGCGTCACCAAAGATCTTGTAATGTATTCATCCACTCTCTGCAGGGTGGTCAATTTCCTCAATAACTCAAGATTTAAACCAATTTCATAAGTATGATAATGCTGGTATCCATGATACTTTACTGGTCTACTTATAGGACTCAAAAATGAACTTGAAGGAGAGTCTAAAAAACTCTCTGCTTTGTCACTATGTTGTCAATAAATATTTCAATTTGTAGAATTGGATTGCCACATAATTTAATAAATGGCTTTTTTATTGCAATAAAAGAAACCAAGTCTATCTCATCATTTTATGTGGTTACTGACTTACTGTGGTACCAAAAACGTTGTTGGCATTATTGAAATCGTTAATCTTTTCTGCAGAAGTTTACCCATACTTTCCTTATTTTAGAATATAGGTATTCATTGCATAAACTGATTATTTACGGATAAACGACTAGTGAAGATAGGATGGAATTCTAATTTCGAAGGTTCATATATTCGATCCACCAAGACCACTTTTTCTACCAACATCGTTATTTGAGGCAAAAAATGAACTTTTTAAAGGCTTAAAATATGTACGCTAACTTGCTCAGTTTCTATAAAGTACGTAATCACTTGGAAGTTGTATGCCTGCACGGGCTGCACCTTTCACTCAACAATTAAAATTAGACTTATAAAAAGTATTAGTTAGTTGAAAATTTGTCTCTTAAGTTGACCGCAATGAACTAAACTTCATTAAGTAATCATTAGGCAGAGTTTTCCATCATGCACACTAAACACGCAATTCAGAGTTCAGACGAGCAGAAGTACATAACACGTGAGCTAACGTGCTACTGAATTGTATAGGTACCTAGCTTCTTTCCTGCTCACGGTGCATAATCTAGCGGGATGATCAATCGTATACCGTAAAATGGGGTAACTTTGACCGGCGGGGTAACTTTGACCACTTTTCGTTTTTTTAACAAAAACCCCCAAAACTCAAAAATGATTCGACATAGAAAAATTTTGTCAATGGCCATCAAAGGCCTAATACTGAGGCTACGTAACACAATAGAAAGATTTAAAAAGTTTGCATATCTAATAGGTTAAAAAATTAAAAATGTGACCCACAAAAAAGAGCTATTATTTAAAGCCTGTCAGAGTACCCCCTCCAATTTTTTTATTTTTTTGGTAAAATAACTCCAGGTTTTGATGCATTGTAGTAGAACTCTTCTAGTTACAGATGCAAAAGACAAATTTTAGAAAAGTGTCATAGTTTGCAAATGGGGGGCGCTGCCCCCCAATGGGGTAACTTTGACCACCTAATGGCAGCCGTGACGGGGTAACATTGACTGGCTTGGAAATTAAGTTAAAATTACCATAGGTACCTATATAACATATTTTATGTTTGATACACCTATTAATGTTTTTTTCTTCATGTTTCAGACTCTACAGAGTCTTATATATGGTAATTTTAACTTAATTTCCAAACCGTGTTTCAGACTCTACAGAGTCTTATATATGGTAATTTTAACTTAATTTCCAAACCGGTCAATGTTACCCTGTCACAGCTGCCTTTAGATGGTCACATTTTGCCCATTTGGGGGTGGCGCCCCCCATTTGCAAACTATAACACTTGCCTAAAATTTTTGCTTTTGCATATGTAACTAGAAGAGTTCTACTACAATGCATGGAGTTATTTGGAGTTATTTTACCAAAAAATAAAATTGATTTTACCACCATGTCAAGGAAACCCCAAGAGCTGGGGCAACAAAGACCATCACTTTTTTTAAATTACATCAAAACTATAAGAGGCAGGAGCCAGCAATTTATGGTGAGTAAAGCTAGAGTATAGACCTGTATTTTGCATGTTTCAATTGAAGTTTAACTTATCTAGTAAAAAAATGGCATAATTTTGAAAAAAAAGTGGTCAAAATTACCCCAGTTTACGGTACTTAATTCGTATACGGTTGTATACGAATTAACTAATCGTAAGTATAAGGAACGATTCTCTTGAAATTACACAGAAAACAGTCAAAACACTAAGTCACTAACAGCTCACAAGTTCACACACAGTTGTACAGACAATAACAGATTTCATGAGAGATCTTGAACATTCTAACAGATTTATAATGTTTTCAAGATTCAGTATTGAAATGAATAACATTTCTATTTAGTCTAATAAGATGACTTTTTTATTGCCCTAATTGTAAAGCATAGAAAAAAGTACATAAATTGGTTTGGTGCTGCACTCAGGAATCAGGATGATGTATGTTTTCAGGAATTTTCCCATGCATTATGAGGTTTTAAGCCAATGCTGCGTAGTGCGCACAGTTGGATCAACTTCTGACCATACCCGGGCCCATAGTGGAATTCTATGAAGAGAGGTACTTATGGCGGTCCACCGCCATGCAGCGGTCTTAACACTTTGCAAGGCCCCATGCCCTTGGCCCTTGGGCCCCTCTTGCAAGTTGCAATGGTCTAAACTCAACAGTTCAATCCCATGGTCTCATCACAACTCCCTTTAGAAATATGTGGAGTTTCGAAATTGATAGTAATAAATCAATAAATATTTGAACTGGGAAATTCCTTAGTTACTTATGTTGGTTCCACAATGATATCAATGACGTAAAAAATTACAATGACATCGGTTAAGCCTCAGCCATGATTCTAGCTCTGCTCAGTCCTTACACTTTTACCTCGTAATTCATGATGTTAGAACTTCGATATTCAAATGTTGATACTACTGTCAAGTGTCAATATCACAATCAAAATTAGTTCTCAATCAGAAATATGTTATAATATCACAATCGAAAATATTATTCACAAATAACCATCCATTTCAATGCAAAACTGGTCCCATCTTCACTACTGTGGCTTTGTTTACATATGGCTAGCAGTGCCGTCACACACAAGAACACGTGGTAGCTACATCGACTGTGACAAAAAAAATTCAATATTTCGCTGTACCACAAACAAATAAATGTAAATAATTAGTAATGGAAAATGTGTTTCTGCAACATTTTGAGAGACTGTGCCTAAGCAGAACAATATATTGTTATTATAGTTAGTTATTGTTGTATTGTTAGTTATATAGTAAATATACTAACAATAAAATAGTTTCTTTGATTGCCACTGCTGGCGCTAGCATCTGGATGTGGAAGCATAATCTTTGTTTAGAATTTAAACAATTTAATATCTTACTGCACCACAAGTTAATACATTTAAATAATTAGTAATGGAAAATATGTTGCTGGAAAACTTTAAGAGACCGGACCTAAATAGAATACAATATTATTATATTTTTAGTCAAGATACTAAACAATAAAGTAGTTCATTTCATTGCCGCTGCCAGCACTGGCATCTGTATCACTGTAGCCTGTATGTGAACCTTCTATTTGTAATATTAATTCAGCATGGAATCATGGAGATACAACTTCTATGATTAATTTGAATCATAAAAATTAAACTAATGCAAGAAATTAGCAATCAATAATTCAACGTTGTTTTGTAAGTTTTGTACCAACGGAACTACGGAAAACTACATTAAATACGTATTGGCAACTTAAGCTAAAAAATGCACTGGAACTGCAATCAGCTGTGAGAGAAGGTGCCAGAAAGCACGATGGATTCAATTTAGTCATTTTTGATTTGAAATCGGTCTCAGTGCCTTTGGACTAGGAGCGTAAATTTCAGTGTAAAACCTATTAAAAGTTTACGTTTCTGCGTGGATTTTGATGCTGTTAGCATTGAAATACTTGAAAGTGTCTGATGCTAGAAATACTGGCTAAATACATTTTAATTTAGAGATTAACATCAATCGAAATTACTGTTGTTCAGGGCTATGTTAGTTCTTGCAAACCGAATGTTGCATCCAGTCGCTTATATTGAAAGTAAAATTATTTAAGCAAGTATTTCTTGCATCAGAGAAAGTTCAAAGTTTGTTAATGTTAACAGCATTATAATCCATGCAGAAACGTGCATTTTTACATAGATATTAAAATTTTAGGCTCTATGACTTGTATACTATGCAAATAGGATTTCAAATCAATGCATGCATTCAAATTCAAATAAGGCCCACCCACGGCCAGTGTAGCTGTCAGCTCACCTCTCTTCAGAAGTGTGAAAGCTTTTGCCAGCAAAGGTGTGTTTTACGATTGGTCCGTAAAGAAGCGTTAATCGGTTCAAAATGACATAAGACCAGGTTCTTTAGAATAACCTATAGAATTGCACCATGCCCAGGCCTGCAAGCGTCCGCGCAGCGCGCAGATGCATTTTGTCAAGGGACAAGAGACAGAAAACTTATAATACTCAATATGCCATATATGCATTTAATTATCAATCAATAGTCTGTGATTTTCCTTGATATGGAAATTTTGTGAACATAAAAATATAGACATTTATTTTCAAAGAAGTTTTCTACATATTTCTTATCAATCTCATGGGAACATTGTTTACCTTCTGTAGAGGCATAGACCGTCTGGACATAAGCTATATTCCCTATAAGTCCTAGCTATATAACCCAGTCCTCAGAAATTGGGCATATGAAGTAAACAAATATTAGTGTCAAATGATAGGGTTATCAAAGGTTCTACAATTAATGAAAGGAGTCAGAAATAATTTCATCATTCTAATTAATAGAAAATAGTTTTGAGTGCAAAATCTTTAGTAAATAAAATATGTCTAGACATAAATGTTATCAGAAATTCCCAACGTAATGGTATGGCAACATCATCTTTACAGACTTTTACGCAATGCTGATACATTGTCATGTCTCACATGTGTCATGTGATGTGTCTCTTGAAGCTATTTTTATTAATGTTTGTTTGTTCATATAATTACCCTTCAAAGTTGCAAAAAATGAGAAATAAAAATCCATGCCAAGAATTATGTTCTTAATAATAACCTCATGACAAACCTACAAATATCTAACTTGATCTTTGCACTTTTGTTTGGACATGGACCAGGGTGCAGAAAGTGGGTGTGTATTGAAAGATCTTTGGTGATGCATCAGCAAGAAAATTTACTCCTTTAGAAGATCTTGCTTACACATTTGGATTGAAATTATTTCATTTTAGAGATTACTTTGAAATTATTGCAAATCTGAAAGACTGCAAGCAAAAATAGTATGGTTTCCGGTATGTTGGATGGATCAGGACAGGCACAGAATATATCTACTTGGCAAGCCGCATCTTGATTTTTTGAGCTGTGGTTTTATGGGTTTGCCAGCCATGATTCCACTTTCTTTGAGCCATGATTCCATCTGAAAATTAAAATAAAGTTTTGATGACATAGACACGTAACAGCACAGCAATGTTATTTGACAGGCTTGAGTCTTGAGAGCAAAACCCAAGTTCCCAACACATTCTTATTTTATAAAAAAAACACATCTGAACAAACAATTCATTTAGTTTCAAAGGAATTTCTTGCTGTTGTTTATGCACCATCTCATTTTCCGTGAGCCTGGGCTCTGTGGTAGGTATACACACACAGATTGCTTTCACCACATATTTGTTTCTGGAGCAATACGATGGTCGACAAGCATGAATTGCTCCTGGTATGACAGCTTCTGTTGTTTGGTGCATCTGGCATTCACCTGAATAATATTCCAGGCTTGATGCATCAAACATTACTCAGATTTCACTTTTTTGATTATGCTGTGAATTTAATTTTGAATCATTATTAATTTTGTGCATCCTGCAGATTTAGAGGCAATTTTTGCAGCCTAAGCCATCTGCAGAGTTCATTAACAGATAAACAAATCCCTCTGAAGTTGCATTATTTCCACCTAGGGTTTGAAGCATGCAGAGTGTACTCATCTATTACTAACAGTACTCTGAAGTCCTCCTCTTTCTTTGTAGATGATGTGGATCTAAGATAAATGACATTTTCTGTGATTTTTACTTGTTTTTCCTTTATTGATATGATATTATATATCCATACATTACTCTTATTGATATGATATTACTGTATCCATGGACATGTCATTGATCATTGACAATGATCTTGTCCACTGCAAGCTTCAAATCAGCAGCTGTATAGCATTTATTCGGATCTGTATGCTTACAGGATGGCTTTTAATTTTGGACCATTTTAATTGAGTCAAGTGAATTCACTATAACAAAATAAAAAAATAATGTAAAAAACATACCTGAAAGAGAAAGTATTATTCTATTGACAACTATCATATATTTTGGAATAATATATCATAGTTTAGGTTAATTACTTTTTATTCTATGTTGCCCAGTGCACAATCTATCTATGACATTCTGTGCTTTGTTTTGTGATGACCAATGATGCAGTAATTTTTTGTTTAGTGAAATCTTTTTGCTAAATGTAATCAAAATTTTTTGTTGTTAATTGATTTTTTGGTTAACTGGAGCCTTTGCTAACTGAGGTTCTACCTTCTGTAAATGCATTTTTAGGGGTGTCCCTTATTACCCCATCCTGTGGAAATGGCCGCGATTTTCTTTTTGGAATGAGATATGCAAATTCCATCAATCACGTTTTTAAGCCAACACCTGCATGCAACTTTTATGTAAGTACAATTTTTAAATATGGTGAATATTTTTTTTTGCTACAGACCTTAGCAGAGGTACTTTTCCAAAAGCCTTCATTTATTTCAGGGATATTTTAGAGGTAGTAAATGTATGATGTCCTAACTTGTTCTATGCTACATAGATAGTAAAAATGTTGAACTTTACGCCACTATTTTTAGTTTTACAATATTTTGATTAGTTTAGCTGCTAGTACAACATTTCTACAAAATGTGTGACGACTGTCCCAATTTATCCTGCCCGTCCTTATTACCCCATTTGATGGTAAATTTCAATTCTGCTAACATTATGAAAAAGGACATTTCCTAAAGCATTAATTAAAAGCCAAATGTACTACAGCAATCCCTTGATTAGCACGGTTTTGAATACCGCGGTTTTGATTAACGCGGAAAAAAAATTTGCGACCTACCCTTAATCTACGCGGTGCCAGTTTTGATTAGCGCGACTTTTTTTTTCACAAAGCATCATTTTCCCGCCTCTAGCCAGAGGTGTTACGTTCGTAACAAAAGTGTTACTTTTTGCTTATTAGATCTTATGTTTTTACTTTTGTTACGACTTTTGGAAAAATTCGCCAAATGTTGTTACTTTATGAATTTTCCTTCAACTGGTCAAGATCGCTGCCATATCTACTGCTCACTTTTATCAAACTACATAATTTTCCTTTCCTTTGCTATTTTTGAGGATTCATTATAATTATTCCCATATATTCTTAAGTTTGATTAGCGCGGTTTTGCTTAACACGGTAAAACTCGGGGATTTATCAACCGCGTTAATCAAGGGATTGCTGTATTACTATGGATTGTTGACACCTAATTTATTTTTAAAATTACTGCCTGATATAATTCTATTAACTTCAAATGCAACATGCAAGTCATTAAAATCAATTCAAGACTGAAACTGTATGTTGGTTAAATTAATCAAACATTAGCTGTATCATGGAAAATAAAATCTCAAATATTAATTAAGTGATACCTACTATTTGAAATGTTAAATTGTGAACATAATTATCTAAAAAGTCTAATTTGTTGGGGGGGTTCCATGTCACCTATGAATCCTGAGCATAATTGTTTCACTTATTTCATTTGGAGCATCATGTTGGCTTTGTTTAGATTGATAGTTTTTTGCTTTAATACTTGTTTTAAGATATTTTTGCAATTAAGAAATTGCAAAAATATTATTTCTGAGTTGATAATTCAATGGCTTTTAATTCAATTTTCTCGATACAAATTATATTGTTTAATAGCCTCATGGTTGAGTGTACGTAGTTACAATATGTTACATGGGTTGTTTCAAGTCCACTATACAACATAGATTTTGGGGGATGTCATGATGATGATGTTCTAAATTTATTGTTGATTAAAAATGGAATATTTATGAGTCATTTATACAATAATTGTTAAATATGGAAATAATAGTTTAATAGTATGGCTATGTTCTGAAATGGTACTTCCTGAAATTCTTAATTTCAATTACTCCTGAATTTTCTGGTGTAAGATGTTGAACTTATTTTGTTTCATTTTAAATTATTAGGTGTCTTAAAAGAGGCTTTTGCAAGCTTATGTGTCCATTTTCAGATTTTTTTTCAATTAATCTGCTTATTAATTTATTTTTCCCTTGCAAGATATTCTAGGTTGCCAGAAATGATGATTGAGTGGACAGTTAATAATGAAATTCAGTTATTCCATGCCATGACAGGACACAAACCAATAGGTGAGCTTCTCTGAAATAAGTAATTTTACTATTTTTTATGCAATGTGAAATATTTTGATAATCTGATGAAATGCATTGACTACCATCCTATACTTGAATTAGGTTTTTTATGTATATAAATGAACAAGTCAGTATGATTTAATGAATTTACTGTATATTAAGGCCAAATGTGTACTATTTGATGTTCTGTAGGATAAGTCTATGATAAATATATTTTGTATTTTCCAAAATTCGAATGAATATTCAATCTGTTTTGAATATTAGATAAATGAGTTTGATCTAGTGTCAGTTTGAGTGCAATGGTTCTTAAATATATTAATATATTTAGCCCATCAGAAAATCTATTAAATGCATTAATTCACTCAAGTCTCTCCATTATTTCAGGTATCAACAAACACTTTCAGATGTTGATGATTCACTCTAAATTGAGTGAATCTTTACACACAGAAGTTTCTTCACAAATTATATGGGATAAACTTCGTACCTTATATGATTTGTCAGCATTGGTGAGTTTAAATGGTGTTCATCTTTGGCAATAAGTTCTTTTCTTCTAAATTTGATCTCCCATTTTTTATTTGTAGTTACTCACTTTCCAAATATTTTATGGATGAAATTGACATTTAAAGCCTCAATTCTTATTTCTATAAAGCTGTGACAAAATTTCAAACACATCTGTCTTAACAGGAGGATTCTGACAAGCTGCAGTTCCCGATCACCGACGGCTCAGAATTCACTCTACCAAGTGATTATCTACAAAACGTTAATGTACCTTCAGATTTACTTGCATCTGACACTCGTTTGGTTGACACATCCACACCACAACTGCAGTCACTTCCATTGAATGATGCAAGTTCTACTCTTAAGGAATCTAGACTGACTCCATCTGTAAGCCTGCCCACCGCCCAACCTCCCGCCAACACTATAGGCGCCAGTAGCAAAGGCACTCCTGCTTCTTCTTCCTCAGCCTTAGCAGTCATAACCTCTCGCAATCAGTCACTGTCTTCATCACGACATCAATCCCCTTGCTCCTCTCGCCTCACAGCCGCAGTCAGCAGCCCTGGTCGCCTAGTCAACGGCAAGGAGTCGGAGTTGCTCACTCCCAAGCAGCGGGCCTACAATAGAGTCTCAAATGAAAGTAAGGAAGGTGAGTGGGCCAATTCAGCTTCTAAGTGCCTGTACAACGGATTTACTGAGCCCAATTGCGATATTATTGTGAATGCCGATTAACTGTAATGGGGACATTTTATTCTAATTTTAGCCTGTTAAAAAATTTTTAAATATGAGAGTGACTACCATTATTTAATGACTTTATGACTAGTGATTATTTTATATCTATTAAATATTAGCAATGTAGTGAAAAGTTTGTTCGTTTGTTGGCTATTACCTTATAGTTTTGGTAAGTTTTAGTTCATTCTATTTTATGAATGATTCATGAGAGTTTACTGCTGATGCACTCAAGGTTTTGCATTTTATTCTGTTCAAACGTGCACAATTTAGCATTAAACTTTGCACCAAGGGCAGCTAGGCTTATACGTATCTAACATGTGTTTGATTCTCTTCCCTACTTAACTGACATTTCCATAATTAAATCTTGAGCTTAAAAGATAAATCCCATAATCACCATTTAAGGGTCCAGCACGCCTTCTTCCTTGGGTCGTCGAAGCGGCGCAAGTCGCCAAACTTCAGACGAGACCGCAGACGAGACGACGCCTCGACGACCGAAGCGCGGGCGAGACTCGAAGAGCGGCAGCCCCGTGGCGAGCAGCGCGCCACACAGCAAACGGAGGAAGGTTTAGTGGCCGCGACTCAGGCTCGTGCTGCGGCGTAGCGCTGAAGACGTTGCGTCACGATCGTGCTGCATCGTAGCGCTGAAGACGTTGCGTCACGATCGTGCTGCGTCGTAGCGTCAAGGCTTTGTTATTGATAAGCTTAATGCGTCAAGAGCTGACTCCTTTGATAACTTTAACCAGTAGCGCATCCCGGCATTACCTACATTGTGTGTACTATTCAGGCTTGACACTGCCTTCAACTGCTTGTACGACGCACTTGATATTCATATCGGCATTAAGTTGCAACAATCTTGACTCTTGAATGTCATTTCGCATCCGTGCTCACAAGCTTCCAAAAGTCCATTGTCCTATTGGAACGATTCTACAGGTTTTTTTTTTAATTTACGCGCTAGTTTATATTGTTATAAAATTTAATCAAAACAATGTTATTTTTGTCGTCTGGTCTCCCGGGGGATTGACGAGGGTTTTCCTGACTTCCTATCGTGTTTTTTTTTTAGGTTGAGAATGATATTGCAGGTCTTCTGGCTGCGACATTTTTATATTGTTATTTGAAATTGACACGCGAGTTTATATTGTTATAAAAATTGAATCAAAACAATGTTATTTTGTCGTCTGTTCTTCCGGGGTATCGCCACGTGTTTGCCTGATTATCGTGACTGTTTCAGGTTGAGAATGTTTCAAGTCTTTTGGCTGCGACGATTACGAAATCGCTGCGACGAAATTATACCTCACTTCTTAAAATCTATTAAGTGCCGATTTTGAAGTTATCTGCTGTTTATCATGAAGCACTGCTGCATGGAATGCCAGTTCTGATTAGCACCAGCTCATCAGACACTACATCTTTACTGCGTGAAAATTTATGTAGCTGAATTAAAGTTGAATGACGCGATACTGAAAGCGTTCGTTTTTCCAGCAAAGATTGAAGTTGTTGAGTTGATGACTCAAACATTTTTCATGTGCAGTAATGAAAATGAGAGCCAAATGATTAACACTCCTGAGCGTGCTGCTTAAACTTGCGTAGCAGCTAGTCCTGTATTTATATCATGTCAATGGTATTGGTTATTATATTTATTTACACAAAATGTTTCTCTTCATTTGTATGACATTTTTACTTCGTTGTTCATGTTTAACATCAAGCTTGAATGATAGTTCTTGTGCATAAACTCAAGGCGTTTCTTTGATCCTTGTTCAAGGCGGGTTGATCATTAGTGTGCAGATGCCTTTTTTCATTTTGTGATGAAAATTAACGACTCAACGTCGATGTTTTTATTCCTATTGTTGACAAATTTTCGTTTCGCTATAAATAAAAAATAATTTATGAAAGTAGAAATTTCTTTCGATTTTCAGTGAACTAGAAATATATTTCCACGCCTTTAATCAATTGTCAGTCTTGTTACAATTATTTTATCCCTGCATGCAGATGCTCGCCGTTTGAGTCCAAATTATACTCTGTACTTGTAACTATTAACACAATCAATCACCTTGGCACATCAAAATATGCATTTCAAAATCAATATTTAACGTGATCGGAGCTAAATTATTCGTATTATTATAACATTAAATATGCGTACACTCTTCGTGACACTTCCTCTCCCTTCCCGAGCAGTGTTGCAGCATCCCAAATTCACTCATTGCTGAACGTAGCGAGGCAATCATTGACCAACTCAACTACAGCCTCTCCAGAAAATGCAAATAGGGAGAAAAAATAATATATTTATAGTTTAATATTGTTTGGTCCATTAGTAAAATAAACTTTTACAATAATAACAGTTGCACAGCGGGTAAATTTATGAGGCACGAACGGTGGAAGCACTTTCAAACGATCACGTTGAACTGTGATCAGACAAGCTATTAATAAATAGTCATCCATAACGAAAGCAAGCACTAAGTATCACAAATGCAACTTTCATCATATTGGCAGTTCATTAAAGTTGAGTCGTTGTTCATGTTGCTATTTAGTTAAGCTAGTCTCAATTGGGAAAGAATTTAGTTCTGTTAGATCAGCTTGCGTAGAAACGTGCCAATTTCGCCAAACATGTTAGAGCGCCAATGACGGATAAGGTTTGTTGGAATGTTTCAAGTTTCGGAAGAATCTTCGATTTTGTACAGTGTTTTCATTCTTTGATTTCGATATATCATAAAGGCTCAACAGACTCGACAACTACATTCTAATGTTACTCAGAATAAGTGACAGTCTTCTACTAAAGCTTTCTTGTTGTCGTCGTGCACATGCAAGGCTCTTAGAATATAACGCTCGTCCACACCGGCAACAGCGGAGGTATCAAATCAGTGAATCAAAACTTAATAATTAATCTTGCACTAGCACCAATAAAATACTTCATTGAAATCAATGAAAGCTTGTGTAATCAACACAGATGAATCGATTTATTGCAATATAATTTTAACGCATTTTCAGCAGGTATACTGAGTGAAACAACGTCTCTCTCAGGCCGAATATGCTTCAATAACGTAAATCTTCTATCACATAGAAATCCATGATGTTTTTAGCCTCTTAGATAGATTTAGTTAGGGAGCCTGAAGGCTCGAGGCACACAAGTAACAATCAAAATGAGCTATATTGATCAGATTATAAAACTAGAGTTGCCAATAACGCATAAGATGAAGAGGAACCTAGCGAGCAGGACGGCTCGCAGCAGGTCCGAAAAGTTTTCAGGGCGGTCCCGGGCAACTAACAACAACAGCAGGTCCCGGGCTGTCTTGATACAGGTCCCGGGTCTGTCTTGATATAGGTCCCGGGCGGTCCCCGAGCAGCGGTCTCGGGCAACTAACAACAACAGCAGGTTCCGGGCTGTCTTGATATAGGTCCCGGGTCTGTCTTGATATAGGTCCCGGGCGGTCCCCGAGCAGCGGTCTCGGGCAACTAACAACAACAGCAGGTTCCGGGCTGTCTTGATATAGGTCCCGGGTCTGTCTTGATATAGGTCCCGGGCGGTCCCCGAGCAGCGGTCTCGGGCAACTAACAACAACAGCAGGTCCCGGGCTGTCTTGATACAGGTCCCGGGTCTGTCTTGATATAGGTCCCGGGCGGTCCCCGAGCAGCGGTCTCGGGCAACTAACAACAACAGCAGGCTCCGGGCTGTCTTGATATAGGTCCCGGGTCTGTCTTGATATAGGTCCCGGGCGGTCCCCGAGCAGCGGTCCCGGGCAACTAACAACAACAGGACGGCTTCATCAGTTAAGGGGAGGTGGTGGCACAATCTGCTGCGCGACAGAGCGCAGGAATTTATTAGAGGCTCTTTCGCGCTCGAACTGCTGCTTTAGCTGTCTGTGGTCGTGCGATAGGCGACTCAGTTCCGACTTCAGGTGCTCCACCTCAATCAACATTCTGCAAAGGGGAACGTAACTTTAGTTTCAAGGACGCTAACAAAAAATAACTGGAATAATTTTTAAGAAATTAATTGCATCACAGACGTATTCAGAAATGTGTGAAAGAGCCCTAATATGTCGTAGCATCCATGTTCCGTGGCTGGCATTGACGCGGGCCGACTTCACTAAAATCCGCCAAGTGATCGGTAAATTTCAGGCTTATTAAAAAAAACGTCATATGTTCTGTCAGATGTAAGAACGTTCGGTCATAACGTTCAGCAAGCATAACTATAGTGGCCTGGTTGGAACTTTCCTTTAATTTCGACGGAGTGATTTTGTTTTGTAATACAGAGCTAATCGAATATGCCACCAATCAGAAATGATGCGCCAGATCGTTAAAGCTATCGTCATGGAAGCGTTGACTGTTGAATCTGATATCTATTCTGAAATAGTACTTTAGAATTGAATAATATGAAACATTTAGAATTCAACACGTAGGTGACTCAGCATTCAGCAATAATCGAGGAACAATTGATTAGAATAAACAAACAATTGACTAGCATTAATGAATAAAAACAATTGAGTAGCAGTAACGAATAAAGTCATTTTTTCAATATTCAATTGATTAGCAATAAATAACAAAAAGTATTGTTTAAAATATTGGAAATTATCATCGATGACAAAAAGAAAGCCTCTTTTCTACAATACCAATATCGAATAAACAATACAATTCCATTTTATACATTGACAGGATCAGCAATAGTGTACAGAAGCTGCCTTCAAATGACAACCTTGATCATAGTAATGGATAAAAAGCGCTTTAAATAGGTATAGACCTGTCTTGATATAGGTAGTAACTTCATTAAATTCGTATTCATACATCACTGTCTCATAATCAACTTATTGCTGAATTCTCGAGATAAACGACTATTAGAAAAACTTAATCGGTTTGAAACACAACATTGTATATCAATAATAAACATTGTATATCAATAATAAACATTGTATATCAATAATAAAGCAGACTTCTTACCAGCAACCACGCTAATGAGATAAATCAATTGAGAACTCCGCAACATTGCCAATTTATCTTTTTGCATTTGCTTAGAGAAATGAGAAATTTTTCGTTGATGACTTATGTCGTCAACGAACTTATGTTATAACTTTTTTTGTCGACGACTTATATCGTTCAATGATAGTGACCAATGCAGCAAACGCTTTTCTGAGGACACTAGAGTGCACATTTATGGCACAAATAAGGCGGAAAATTCATTTATGCTCTTATTTATTGCCCATAAACATTCACCTCGCATCAGGAGGCGAGGCTGGGTCCAGTCGCACGTCGTGGTCCCGACTGTAGGAGCTGTCAGCTCCTGCGAATTAGGGGTAGTTAGAACATCTAAAAAATTTCAACTTAAAGTATTGCGGTCGTCAAAACATCAAACATTGCTTGAAATATTTTTGTAAAAGTTTAGCACTAGACATAATTGATAAAGGTGTCTAACTTTCATCCATGCGAAGTCGTCAGATGGCATCAAAATAATCTAAACCAAAACTCGAGAATGAGACAAAACATGGCTTTTTTTGACGACCGAGCAAATAAATTAAAACTTGTTGCTGAATTTCGAAAAAACGAGCACCAGTTCCAATTTTGGAGACTACATTCATTTTGAAAGCTTCTCAGTATAGCGAATCGGGATCGCGTCTGCAGAGAATATCACGTAATTTTTTTCAAATTCAGAAGATTGGTAACAAAAACGCTGCTCAGGTTTAACACTGCTCACACAACAAAGCACACACAAAATAAGTATAATTTCGTATATAGGGGTTTGAATTTCAATAAGATTTCAGTTTGTTCTAGAGACACTAATAAAAAAATATAACTCAGTACTCACTGCAGTGAGTGACAGAGAGCGCATTTTCTCGTCGACGAAAACTTGAGGTCACGGACAGACGGACGGACAGACAGACAGACAGACGGACGGACATGGCGAGCACAATAGTGCATTTTTTCCATAAATGAGAAAATGCGCTAAAAAGCAAATCGTGCTAATCTAACCTTACATTCGTGCTTGACACGCCCCTTGAAATAATGTGACCAGGATAGGGAGCTACCGGTGATAACTTTTACAGTCAACCCTCTACCGCCGCACGTCACTCTCCAGGAACATAACTTTCAACTTGAATTATACGTAAACTATTGAGTGTAGCAACCTGAGGACGTTTGTACGCAACGGAGAACATTTTAAAGTTAAACTTTCAACTTAAGGGGACCGCCCTAGCATACGAAAACTTCTACAGTTATTATCCGATTGTCATGAAACTTCACATACATACGTAAAATGTAAAAAAAAAAACATTTTGCTCCTATGAATTTTTCGAAAAAATTGATAGAAAACGTGAAATTCATAGAAAACGGCTAAAAAGGGGTACTTTAGAAAATCTATCTCCTCCCACAAATATCATCCTACAACATCGAGACACGTATCAATCGATTCGTAAAGACCATATCTATTGACTCTAACATCACTTTTTTCATTTTCCAACTAGTTTTTTTATTGCGTTTTTTTCTATTTTTCCCATTTTTTCTCATTTTTCACCCCTCCCCCCCCCTTCTCCCCCATATAAAAAACGAACCAGACCGAAATTCAAAAAAGTGATGTTAGAGTCGATAGGCCTGGTCTTTACGAATCGAATGGTATATGTCTCATTGCTGTAGCTTGAAAACTGTAGGAGGAGATAGATTTGCCGTGAGAGCAGTATGAGGTTTACAGTACGGCCAAAAGACTGCCCGCGCGGCACTTAAATAGACATAAAAGAGTCGCAACGCAGCCAAGATACCGTAACTTAGCCTTAAACCATTCAAGAAGGTATGGAGCAACTGGCTGCACACCTTTCACGTCGCTGTCATGATGGGCACTGAGAGGTTTGGCTTCAGCTCGCAATTTTAGTAGTCACGCCCCGTAATTAGTGCCTTAGGAATTACTTAAGGCCGCCCCCACCCCCACCCCCCGTTCTATGGGGCGTGGTGCAGTAGAAAATGGAGGTACATAGATGGGTGTACCACCAATCGATGCGTAAGAAAGTGCTCTTTCAAACAAGACTATGCCCACTTTAGTGCCATGATTGGCTGCTTAATGCCAGGCCTTCCTTTGTGGAGTGACCAGCGCGTCATTTATCCTCGTAGAGTTTTGTTAAGGGACCTAAAACCCGCCTCCCTTTGAGGAGCTGTCACAAAGTCATTTTTCGACGTACAGGGACGATACTTATACCGTTCGATGCGCAAGAAAACAACCTTTAAGATGAGATAAGAAACAGAAAAACTCAAAATTTTCAAATTTTAGCTAGGGCGGTCCCCTTAAATTATACGTAAACTATTGAGTGTAGCAACCTGAGGACGTTTGTACGCAACAGAGAACATTTTAAAGTTGTCGTACGTGGCGGCAAACATCAGTGAAAGTCATTTTGCGCTCACTGGAACGTATCCTTTTTGGGAAGTAGGCGCGTGACAATATTGCTCCGGTTACTCGTGTCAGGCGGTAGAGGGTTAAACATCAGGCTCAAAGGCGTGGAAACAGGAGCCAAAGACGAGGGATCTTTCATGAAAATTGTGTATGAATAGGTAAATATTTTCGACATGCTGGAGAAATACTGAGGGACTCGTATGTCCTCAACCACATGAGGCTCAAAAATTTCCGGCGGCAGATAAAATATAGGCGAAAACACACTTCAATCAAACTCTGAAAACACGAATATCTCGTAAATTAGAGTGTTTACACCATGAGCACAGGCTGGATTAGGAAACAAATATATGTTTGAAAAAAATCAAGTGTGAACGACAACGAGCAAAAAAAAATCTAATACGAATTAAATAAAAGTGAATAATAAAAGCCAGATCACCAAATTGCAACTTCAAGGTCTGTGAAAATGGTAGGCTGGTGACATCTTATTTTGTGAAATCAACAAATGAACAAAGAAATGAGACCAGGGTCATACTTTCAAAACTCGCTAAGTGAACGTAAGTACTTACGCTCTATTTTCTTGTCTATGATTGATTGATTTTGCTTGAAAGGACGTCAATGATTGGCTGATGAACTTACGATCTCTTAACCTTTTTTTGAAAGTATAGGCCCTGTTTGCCAGACGCAACTTCAAAGGTTATGCTACAAAATAACAATTCATTCTTGTTAATTCGTACGACGAGAACACAGGCAAACACTACGAATCTCTCACCTCAGTCGCGGCTGTTCACTGCGCATGGCTTTAACAAAGACAGACGGGAAGATTAGCCCTGGATACGTCGCAAGCTGATAACCTCTTGCATTTGTCATAAATACGAAGAATTTATGTAACGAAAATCTCTGTCATAAATTCGAAGAATTTATGAAGAATTATGAAATTCGAAGAATTTATGAAGCCAAAGGCAGTAATAAAACTAATAATTTTCAATAATTTTCAGGTCGATTAAAATATTATTAGTAAACGTCACAGAAATCTGAATTATTTCGAATTAAATCTTTGCGTTTTAATGTAAAACCATCATAAAGCTTCAAACTCAGGAACAATCACTAAAGTTTTGAGGCAACAAGAATAAATTCTAACGTTCCTCTCTGTAGGTAGATAGGGCGTGCGTAATTTTTCCGGCTAAGGATGGTGGTTATTGCCCCGTTAGTTCATTATTCTACGTCGTTAGTTCATTATTCTTCGTCGTTAGTTCATTATTCTTCGTCGTTAGTTCATTATTCTACGTCGTTAGTTCATTATTCTTCGTCGTTAGTTCATTATTCTACGTGGTCGACTGGCACCTCTTGGCGTCACAAACATCGCGGCTCACTAATACGGAGCTATACGCGAGTCAGCGAGCACAGCGAACAACTCTACTTGGCGAAAATTCGTCGTCATTACCCTACGTGAAAAATTGCGTAGCTATACTTCACGTAGTTATACTATACTTCAAGTAGGTATAATTCAGGTAGGTACACTTCACGTAGGCATACTTCACGTAGGCATACTTCACGTAGGTGATTATTGAAATATCAACATTCAGGAAGCCCGGATATATATAGTTTAAGCAATGGATGATATCAATCTGTTGCATCCAATGAAATATTCTTGATAAATAATAAAGCTGTGACTAAGAAAAGAATATTAGAATTGAACGAAAATCACAACATTCATGTACATGGCTGAACAGCACAAAAAAGTTACAAGCCTCTTAAAAGTTTCAAACAAATAACGCTTCCATAGAGTAGAGGAACTTTGGCTCACAAAAAACACTAATGCTATCTAATGCAGCCAGAGATAAAAAAACGACGAAACAAATATTTATTCCAGCTGATCATTCATGAATTTTCAGCTTCTTATCGTTACGTAGAAATTCGTTGGTAGGGAAAATAATGAGCAAGAAAATACCGCTATCAGTTCTAGAATTCTCAAGGCTCAATAGATGAGAAGCGTTCATTTCACAGGCGCAGGATTTCATCAATGAGTGTCTACAAAATTTTTAACTTAGTAAAACAGAAGAAAATTTGCTAGTTTTCTTTTCATAAAAATGTTTTCTAATGGAAAGATAGGAAGATAATCATATCAAATCATTCCTGGCTGGCTTTCAATGCTTGGGTCTGCAAGTCTGTGGCTTGTTGAAGAGAGGGTTGCTAGTAGTTAATCAATTATTCTGAGACATTTTTTTATGCAGACAAAAAATGTCATCCCCAGCTCACGCGTCTGGCAGCTAGGATCACAATAACAGTTCCTACTGGCAATTACTAGCGCAGACACTGACTAGATAAGGATTTAATAAGTTATTATTTCATTGGTTAGTTAAAAATTCATTGTCAATCTTCCGAGATTATTCTACACGTCCGAAGGATCCATGCGTGTAGGATCCATGAAGGATTTCGAAGCGCACTCAGGTAAAGGTTCTTTCAGTAACACTACCTACTGGCCATTATTAGCGCACACGCTGACTAGATAAGGATCTAGTAAGGTAATATTTCCTTGGTTAGTTAACAATTCGTTGTCAATCATCCGAGATTATTCTACACGTAAACATCATGAAATATTTTGAAGCGCACGCGGTAAAAGATTCATGCGTTAAAGCAACATAGATCAGTTGAAGTTGTTAACGTTCCTCTTGAAGTTGAATAAGTTGAAATCAGTTGAAGTTGTTAACGTTCCTCTTGATGGCGTTGATGGCGAGGCCGCAACACCAGGCGTGTGCAGGGCGTGACGTGCCCCCCAGCAGCAGCTGACCACCAAAGGGCGAAAGCTCCTCAGGGTCGCTGCGTATGCTGCTGTAGCCTAAAGCCAAACATACGAACAATTTTCCAAACGAAAATCTCTTCGCGCAAAAGGCAAAAGCCCAAAGCGAAAGATACGAACAATTTTCCAAACGTAGGAGAAAGTTCATTATAGTTATAGTTCATTATAGTTCGCGCAAAAGAAAAAAGCCTAAAGCCAAACATACGAACAATTTTCCAAACGAAAATCTCTCCGCGCCAAAGGCGAAAGCCTAAAGCGTAAGATACGAACAATTTTCCAAACGAAAATCTCTTCGCGCAAAAGGAGAAAGCCTAAAGCGAAAGATACGAACAATTTTCCAAACGAAAATCTCTTCGCGCCAAAGGCGAAAGCCTAAAGCGTAAGATACGAACAATTTTCCAAACTAAAATCTCTTCGCGCAAAAGGAGAAAGAGACGACTGGACATAGCGACCACCTCGTACAGTGTGCTCAGTGGCTGACAGCGGCTACTAGTGTGCTTAGAGTAACTCGTACAAAAATATAAAGTGACCGTGTAGACTACGCATTATGTAACCTCTGACAAAGCCTATGTTCTTGTAATTGTTTACATATAATGCTGATAATGATAATGAAGAACACTTCTAATTTCTTGGTACTCTGCAACCAATGGAAAACGGTATGCCACTCGACTGTATAGGCAGTCCGTATTAACCTCACAAGTCATTTGCGTCTCCCAGTTAAATTGTTCACCCAAGCACAGGACTTTATTTATACTCGTGGCTCACAAAACGAGCAGCTGCGAACGAGCCAATTTACTGAAGTTGAATTAAGCAAAAATTTTAGATAGGTAAGAAAAATTAAAATGAGATTCAATACGATTGTTACATTTGTAAATCATAAGACTGATGTACAGATGAAAAGAATTGTAGACCAGTGATCGTAACCATTGAGCAAACAAAATTAAGCGTAAATACGTAATTAAGCGAGTAGGAGGTTCAGTGGTTCTGCACCCATAATTATGGCAACGTCCGACGTTGTAAGCGTTTTCCAAGCAAAATCAGCTCAATTGTTCTCAGTTTTAAAAACTATTTGAATTTAGAAGAAACACATATCACTGAAGCAGGGATCATTAGGTTACGTCATTACAAGCATGAAAGGGTGGTCACCGGCCGCCCTTAAACAATTGTATCTATTCCTCGTCAGACAAATCTTTTGAATATTTTGGTTCTCACCTCATTACAAACGAGAACACCCCAGAAACTACAACAAATCTTCATATAAGATACAGTGATACTTTAACCCATATACCGATGAACTTGGTTCGTTCTGTGACAGCGTTTGTATAAGGAAATGTTCGTGGTGGAAACAATATTTAAAAAAAAGAAATAATTTAAAGGTGAAAAATGAGCGCCACACTATCCCAGAAGTTACCTTTTTTCCCTATTTCTATGTTGTATGTAATCAATAACAAAGAACGTACATAGTTATAAATATTGAATTAAAAAATCATCAATTAATCCGAATATCCGATGTCCCAAGCATATCATTCACCAAATCTTTGTAGAATCGACAAAGCATTCGACCGAATTATGTCTGACTGACGGAATATAGAAATGAAATACAAAAAAACGGATATGTTACGGCAAAACAGAAAATAATAATACCGGAAATGTTGCAGCGATCTCACGCTCAGATGGAGTGGCCACATTATGCGAGTAGAGAAAGGATGCTGCGAACAATAAAAAATATAACTCAGTACTCACTGCAATGAGTGACAGAGAGCGCATTTTCTCGTCGACGAAAACGTGAAGTCATGGACGGACGAACAGACGGACGGACAGACAGACATGGCGAGCACAATAGTGCATTTTTTCTATAAAGAGAAAATGCGCTAAAAATGCGTTATGATTCCAAACGGATGATCGGTTCGTAAGCAGAGACATTTTTGTATGCGGAGGCTAAAACTCGCGAGCCTCCTTTTCGTATCTGGAAAAATTCGCACGTTTAGGCACTCGTAGGTTGATGTATCACTGAACTCAGTGATCAAGTTCTGACAACAGCATATTTGCTGACACCGTTTATCAAGAATTCTTCGGTAGACCGATAGTATGAACTGTGCCTCTCTTGAGACGGCGGCCTCAGCACAAACTACGATGACTGACACAACAGTGACTAGAATAAATCTTTAGGAACTTGATGTGTTGCTTTAGGAACTTGACGTGTTGCTTTATGAACTTGATGTGTTGCTTTAGGAAGTTGATGTGTTGCTTTAGGAACTTGATGTGTTGCTTTATGAACTTGACGTGTAGCTTTAGGAAGTTGATGTACTGCTTTATGAACTTGACGTGTTGCTTTATGAACTTGATTTATGCATTATAGATGCAGAAACTTTAGTTGCTGTAAGGCAGCATTAATAAGTTAACCATAAGCATATAACTCACAGAGGTTCCTAAACTTTTTCAGGCTGGCGCCCCCCTTGGCTCCCCAATGAATCCATAGCCCCCCCCCCCCCAACGACAGACACATATAAAAACAAATGCCTCTTTCTTGATGTTTAGTTTGCTGCAATTTTGAAAGAGAAAGGTTAAACACAGATCTTTCCAAAGGCCCTTACAGATCTTTCCACCGCCCCCAGGGGGGCGTTATCGCCCACTTTGGGAAGCACTGAATTATCAGAGAACTGCAGTACACTCACCAGGCGCGGGCCGTGTCGCAGCAGAAGCACAGTAGGCCTCCACCACGCGCAGGAGGAGGTTGTCGTCGTCATGCAGACGCTCGTCTGGGAAATATAGGCGAACATTATTGATAATACAATATATATTCTAACTGTGTCTGGGCAACATAGGCGAACATTAATAATAATACAATATATATTCTAACTATGTCTGGGCAACATAGGCGAACATTAATAATAATACAATATATATTCTAACTATGTCTGGGCAACATAGGCGAACATTAATAATAATACAATATATATTCTAACTGTGTCTGGGCAACATAGGCGAACATTAATAATAATACAATATATATTCTAACTGTGTCTGGGCAACATAGGCGAACATTAATAATAATACAATATATATTCTATTATATAGTTTATATAGGAGGCAGCATGGGAGACGATAACTCAACAAAAAAATACAAAAAATTGCATTTTCAATGATTATTTATGAAGTAAATCATCCATATTACTAACATTTACCAAAAAATTAGTCTAGTTCTGAAAATAATAAATTGATACTAATTGCAGTAGTTAGCAATGACTGCATCGTCATTATGACAAACTTCACGGCATGGTGTCGTCTGGAGAATGTATGACGTGTGTGAAATTCGATAGCATTTCAAGATTGTGTAGAAATCTTAGCGTCTTCAATTTGAATGACGCTAATTCAATTTCATCCAAAGGGATTTTGTGTTGCACGTGTTGCTGTTCTTCCTCAACAATTTTGTTAAACCAACAGCAAGCAAATGAATCATCTTTAAAGAATTTAAGGCTTGCTTCCAGATGCATTTTTAATTTGTATTTTTGCAGGAAGATTGAGAAAAATTTATATAACTTTCGAAGAATTTAGCTGAACCAAGTGAGCCATAATTAATGTAGTCTATATATTCAGTTTTCAGAGAAGCATAACAAATGAGCACCTAAATGCCTGGTCCAGAGCACCTACACACCCTGCCTGGTCCAGAGCACCTACACTCTGCCTGGTCCAGAGCACCTACACCCCCTGCCTGGTCCAGAGCACCTACACCCTAGGTGCGGAGGCGGGCAAGGTGGGAGGGTCTGATGGGTGGGGTGGGGCGCAGATCGCACAAGCTCCAGGGCTTTGGTCCTCCAGCCGGCACCTTGGAGGCCTCCGGTGCCCGGGTCTGTGGAGGCACGAGTAACATAACTCACAAGTCATGTATGATATTCATTTATTGTACATTCAAGCAAGACGAATTTGTAGCTATTGATACAGAACATGAATACGTTTTTAATATGGATGGATGCATAATGATATTCATTCATTGTACACTGAGGCAGATAAATAAATTTTTATTATGGGTGCATAATATCTGTTCAAAGAACAGAAAAACATTTAATTACATATAATAAATTATTGTTATCATATTATTAGGTGCAAAAATAATCATCAGGCATGTGAAGTGGAAGCTAACGTACATTGAGGCAAGACAAATTTGTAGTGATTGATTAAAAAGCATAAATATATTTTTTTAAATGGATGCATAATATCTGTTCAAAAATCAGAAAATTTGACGTTTACAAATAATAAATTATTATATTATCAAGTGCAAAAATAATTATCATGCACATGAAGTTTAATTAATTAATTATTAATTATTAATTCACATGAAGTGGAAGCTAACATTTTCTGACACAAAGACAGCAAGGAGCCCAAGATATTATTGTATGTACCTAAAAAGTATTGTAAATCCAGCTTTTATTTAATGAAACATATACCTAGGCATGATAATTCAACTCAATAATAATTCAACTCAATAATTCAACTCATGTGAATTCAACTCAATGTGGGACAAATGAATAACTCCATACAATTGATTAATCTCTTTCCTACTCTAGAATTATTGCCTAATATTTCAAACTATTATTTTAAATGACAGCATATAATTTACTAAAGAATCATAAATAAATAAAGGAAAAGTTATCATGACAGGTAACAAGAAATTAGGATACTAGTGCATCATAATAACATTGGATAAAACAAGATGATATAAAACCATGTAATCATGTGTGAAGAATTATAAAATTATTCTTATCTAAAGGTAATTTGAAATACCGGAGTCACATCATTCAAATTAAAGAAAATACCAGAAAACAAACCAATAAACAATGCGTACGGTAAATGTAATTTTTGCTTTAATTGCCAATAAACATAATTAGTCAGTAAAATGATCAGTGAATACATCATTTTAGCTTTGTTATCGTGTACTCAGAACACACTTAACTGAAACTCATAAAAAAATATTTATTTCAGCAATATGAAAAGGAGAAAATTAAACCAGGAGTAACCAATCCAACAAAAAATAACTTTCCATGTTAGCCACCACACAGCCTTAGGGGAAAATGCTACGGATGTATATTTTGCTATTATCAAGCAGGAGATAAAAATCAATTTGCATTTTCTTGGATACTTGCAAACTCAAAGCTTCTAACACGAAACCAGTGACCAGGAATTGTGAGGTTAGAGGTTTTGCCCACTTTTATTGACGTAGGTACTGTACCTCTTAGCATTCACTCAACTATTGCAGTTACTCGTTACCATAAAATGTCTCTATACTATTATCAGCATTAAACAAGATATTACATAAACAATAATTTCTATAGCGACCGATGATGAAAATGTCCACATTTTACTAGTCATGCAACATAATATTGATTTGACCTCCTATAATTGATAACTAGAATAATTTCACTATATTCCATTAACTTTAATGCAAAGAATTGAAACATTTTAGAATCACTATATATTTTTGCACTCAGGCCTGCGCAATTCAAGCTTTTGAAAAGAGAAAAAAAAACAGATTGTACAAGTAATAAAAAGAATTGGATCTGCATGACAATCTTATGATAAAAAATTTCGGGAGAGTAAATTTTCTTGTGTCATACATAAAAAGTAACATTATGCCACCTGTAGGAAGTAGCTCACAGCAATGAATTGAATTGTCACATTTGATATTTGTGCTGATCCTTAGGAATCCCAAATCTTCACAGAAATAATAACAGAAATTCAAAGGTTACCAACCCCCTCTGTAACTAATAGCTGCTTGACTCGAGTCCAAATGTTGTATGCACAACATTATACTTGGACAATGACATGTAACAGATTAAAACTATAAGATAACTTGGAAATCTAGAATACAGAATTTAAAAGCTCAAATTCAACATTAAGTAACAGTGAGCCTAAATGTGAACATCAATAGTGAACATATCAGATCTCAGGGCAAATGCACCTGACAATTGACTAGGAACAGTGCAAGGCTCGATACCTTGCAGCACACAATAAACCTGTCAAAAAATTATGATAAAAATCTGTCTAATACAAAAATTCAGACAGAAATCTGTGTAATACAGTCTTTCTGACAGAAATCTGTCTAATACAAAACTTCTAACAGAAATCTGTCTAATACAGTCTTTGTGACAGAAATTTATCTAATACAAAAATTCAGACAAAAATTTGTCTAACACAGAACTTCTGACAAAAATCTCGTAAATCTGGATTATGTTGAGAGTAGCAAGAAGAAAAATTAATAAAAGTAAAGAATATGAGAGAATATCAATAATGAATGAAAAGGAAAAAAAAGCAAACAAAGAATAAAAAAAGGTGCATAAAAACAATTATTATAATTATATTAGGCAAGGGAAATTTTTGAGGAATACACTGATGGTTTAAAATGAATCTAATAATAATTTGAAATGACATCCATTAGAATCCCTGCTGATGATAAAGTATGAAATTTATTGGCATGTATAGCTTATAATTGTGGTAGGTATGAGAAATTTAAATTTTACAACACTGACAAATGTGTAAGAAAAAAGCCCCTCAAGCCATTTGTGTAACTGATACTTCCAATGACAGGCAATATTTTGTCTTGAAGGCTAGCAATTGAAATTACAGGTTCTTAGAGAAAGCAAAGGAAAAAAGGTTTGCACAAAGAAAACCACTCTTTATCCAACATATGTAATCTGCAGCTGGGTATTAATCATGCGAGAAACTTAGTTGATACTCCAGGTGAAGAAATTTAGAAACCTTGCAGCTAACTTCACTTTCAAAGAAATGAACATGAATTTTTTAACCGAAATTTTGATGCTAATGACAATCAAACACATGGCCTTAACAGTAAAATTAGTACAGTAATGGTTATATACCATTTTGAATATTCAAACAAGTTGCTATGGCCTCTTGACATGTGCTTCTTCTGTAAAAGGATCCCAATTATGAACATTTACAACAGGAACTGCCTGTTCTTCAGCAAGATATGGACCTTAAATAATCCTAAAAGTACAAGCAGTATAACTGCCCAAAATATTTCAGAGCAGTAGCATGCAGTCACACACTCTTCTTGCAGAGGAAGAGGGGTACCGGTTATAGTTATTTATTTTGCAGTAGAAGCAAGAAGCAATGAAATATTTCTACAGCATTGTAAATATTCTGAACAGATTTTCAGCCATATTTAATCACCACAACCTACTTAATAGGAGTCAGGTTGCAGAGAAGTGTTTGTATAAGAGTTTATTGCCCATTTTCAGGTAGAAGTATAATTGTTTGACAAAATCAGTTTGCTTAGCTTCTTTTTTCTGGCATCATGATGCAAGAAATTATAACAATGAGAGGAAGGGAAGGGAACTTTAGTTTGCAATATTCAATACCAAGTCAACTTTATTTTTTATGCACTTAATTTAAATAGACAGGTAATTTTATGCTAAGGCTGAAATCAATTTTCTCAGATTGTTCTATCTCTATCTTACTTCAGTGGTCATATAACAATGAACACCTGTCAATTACTTTGGGATCTTGCCAGTTACCTACAGAAACATGCAACGTCTTACACAGACAATAAGTCAATAATCAGTGTGTGTCAAGTAATAAATTCATTATATAAATATTTATTGTCTAGCCCACATCAAACATTATGAAAGGAAGCCTTGGTACATAAAGCATGAAGAGTAATTATTTATAATAATGTCAATTCCTCAAAGAATTTACTTGCCATAAGATTAAAAAAAAATAAAAGAAGCAAGAGATTTATGCTAATGAAAATTGATCCCATTAAGGAAACCACTGAAAACGCTCAGCTAAAATATAATTTATTACACACCAAACATAAACCTAAGTTTAGGAGACTCAAAACAGAAAAGGTTGTTAAGGTGCTTCAGCTAAATTCTTGTATGTATTGAAGTTTATTCTACAGAAAAGTCATTTTCAAAGCAATTGAGGTTGTAAGAGTTAAAAAATCTTGAGAAACACCATAAAAAAACCCAGAATATTATAAATTTTAGCCCAAAACGATGCAGTCAAAAACAAAGTAGTAATGGCATCCAGTTGACATGCAACTCACTCTGGACAGACGAGCAGGCAGAGCAGAGACGGAAGCTCACTACCCAGATAGCTAAAACCTTCAGTACTCATTAAGCAATTTTGCCAACTACATTCTAGCGATCCAACATTTGATCATGGCAAGATACTCCCTATGAAGGAACTCTAATTAATCGCTGCAACAAACTAACGGTTTCTGACTGAAATTGTCAACAGAATGAAGAATTTAATCGACAATAAAATTCAACTCAATGTAAATGTTCGCACTTTAATAATGAGCATAATTCTATCATTACACAACTCTTTATGCATGTGATGTACGAGTGCATGCTCTTATAATTTTCATAATTTACCAAAATTTACAAGAGAATAAAGCACACATATTTAGCCGGCAGGAATAACTTGGATAGGGCAACAATCAAAGCATTTGCAATAGGTAGTGTAACATCAAATAACAAACTGTGTCATTAGATGATTTACTAAACAATATCAAAAAAAGGGCCCAAATGTTGGTCAGAAATGCAACTCTTAATCTAGCCCCAGACTCAATGCTCAGCTTCATCATTCAATGACTTGGCTTGCCAGTAAATTGATTGGGAGCAACAAATAAAAATAATGGAAGTAAATGGCTATGTCATTTTAATAACTTTCAATTTGTTACTCTTGGAATTGACTAGTTGGCATTCAATAAAATATCAAAGCATGTCTTTGCGGTCTGAGGATTAGCTTACTCATTTGCTCAATCTACGCTTGTATCATTTCAATTTATCTCTTCATTTGCCTTCAGGTACATATTATTTGAAGCTTTATTTTTATATTAAGGCTATGAAGGGCTTCATCCTGCATTTATGGTGTTGGAATTTATACTCTAAAATTCTTAGTATAGCAATCTTAGAAATGAGATTATTCATTCAAGAGGTACTCTTATCAAATATACTTGGATGGCATGAAGGAAATGCATGCTTGTTTATGATGTCTGCAGTTCACTGACAGCATGTAGCCTGAAATGCATCTCGGTAGTAAGATAAAATCTTGCAGATTTATTATTTAATTAAGAAGTATACAGACACAGAACACAAGGATGCAAGAATAGAATATAGTCAATTTAATAGTAAGACATAAATAGGACAAAATAAAAGGATTACAAAGTCTCAAATGAAATGAAGTATTCAAGACCCACATTTGGTTCATCATAACTACCAAATATTGGGCAGAGCCCAACAAACAATTTTTCAGTTTCAGTAAATTCTCTTAGTTATTTATGCTATCCATCAGTGAATAGAACAACTGATATTACATTAATCGCCCCCTAAAGAGTTACCGTAAAATGGGGTAACTTAGACCAGCGGGGTAACTTAGACCACTTTTCGTTTTTTTAACAAAAACCCCCACAACTCAAAAACTATTTGACATAGAAAAATTTTGTCAATGGGCATTAAAGGCCTAATACTGAGGCTACATATAAAGACTATGAGAGGCAGGAGCCAGCAATTTATGGTGAGTGAAGCTAGAGTATAGACCTGTATTTTGCATGTTTCAATTCAAGTTTAATTTAGCTAGTAAAAAAATGGCATCATTTATAAAAAAAAGTGGTCTAAGTTACCCCATTTTACGGTAGTGGTCATAGCTTCCACCTTCTCTGTCAATTACAACCCAAATGGCAAAGATGAGATGCCATAATTGAGTTTATTTAAAAATAATGATAAGCCACCAAACCATTAGTCAGATGTGCGGTTTGAACGATTTTTTACAACATGAAAATACAAAATCTGAAAGGCACAAATAAAAAACTACATTGATATACTGAATGCAACCCAGAGAAGAAGGCTGGGTCACTGATATTCTGAGATATTTCATGTATGGAATTGCAATACTAGTCATTGGACTTAGATACAAGTTTGAATGCTCAAGAGCAATATGCATGATTATTTCTTAAAGCAATAGACGAGGGCAAATGGAAACGACATATAAGGCAAGCTTTAAATGCCAGTCATGCTGTACCAATGCAAGGAAAATGATCGAGGGTAAAAATGTAGATAAAAAAGGTAGGTAGAATGCAAGAAATAAACTAGAGTTGAACGAGTACAGAGACCCACTATTTGCTAAGCAACAATGCTTCTTATATTCAACTTGAACTAAACAAAGAAATTACTTAACATTGAGAGAATCATCGCTATCTACAGGCAACACTATGGCTTTCATCCACCAGTGCGCGTAGAGAACAGACACATAAACGGGTGATATGTTAAGAACCTCCTCAACTATGCTTCTTATATTCAACTTGAACTAAACAAATCACTACTAAATCACAAACTAAATCATTAGAACATAAACAAATCATTACTTGAACATAAACTAAACATTACTTAGCATTAAAAGAATCATTGCTATCTACAGGCAACACTATGGCTTTCATCCACCAGTGAGCATAGAGAGCAGACACATAAACCGGAGAGACGTTAAGAACCTCCGCAGAATTGGACAGCGGTGGCCGTACACGGCCAGATACACAAGAAGCACATGAAATGCATCTCACACACTTGCAAACTTTCTCAGGTACATCTTGTCGACTGGGAGCGTGTTTGTTACTTAAAAATTTCAAATTTGTTTCAGTGGTCGGAAAATTCATGTCTCCAATATGTCGTTGCTGGGACAGAATCGGTAGGTCAGTTAAGTAGAATGAAGGAGTGCTATCAGTCAAGCTGTTCCGATTAGAAGAATAGTCAATTATCTTGAAGTTTTTCAAGTCCCTTCTTGCTGCCAAGTCTAGGTGGCAATATTCTTTTTCGTAATGACAACCTGTGTAGTCCATCACGCCTCCCGAGTCTGATGATCTGAAGCTCAAAGCATCAGAGCAACGTGCCAGATGGGAAGAAGCAGAGACATTGAAAACCACTTCAACATAATGTGCCATTGATTGGGGTCCTGAGGCATCGGAGTGCGTGTCGCAGCTTTTATCACTGGCTTCACGTGAGTACATTTTCCTAATGAATGCCTTAGAATTTTCATTGGGACTAATGGCATTACGACAGGAATACAATTCAGACGCAGGCCATATTACATCTGCAGTGTTTTCCTGTGGTTCTTCCCAAAACTTAAAGTGAGCTCTAGACACGAACGTACAGGTTTCTTTTGAATATTCGATGCACTCTTCTGCGTGGATTTCTTTTTTATTTTCCAGAGCTTGTTTCTCAGACGCAATTTCAGTTTGATCGAGGCAGTTTGTGTTCAATTCTTCACCCTGCTTAAGAGCAGGTAAAAATGAAGATAGCGTTGAAGATACGCACGATGGCCTGAGCACGATGAAAATGGATGACCTATAAACATGCGAGGCATTCAAATCCTTCCCGGATAGTGAGATTTTACGCCTGCTGTTCGTCTTGTTTAAACAGTTGTCACCACTAAGAACGCAATGGTTAGACTTGTCAACATACGCTGTAGAAAACGTTCGCAATGATCGATCTGTTGAAGCACTGCAAACACAACTCTGGTTTCTCATCACAGGCTTGGTAGCACTCCCAAGAAGAGTAGTTGGATCACAAGAAAAAACAGAAGTTGGCGCCTTGTCGAACCCTAAAGAAGTTATATTCAACACGGAAGTAGAAGCATACTTGATGTGATTTACAGAGGCTAATCGTCCATATCTTGAATGACTGGAGTGTCGACGAGAGTGCGAAGTTAATGAGAAAGATGCAAGAGAAAGTCGTTCGCTACGAGACGGAACAGTGCATGGCAGCTCACGAGCAAATGCAAAACAAGAAGTACTTACACTTGAATTCAAAGAAGATAAACTCCATTTTGAATAAAGAGGCAACAAGGCAGGAGTATGCAGAGGATTACTCTTATTACCAACGAAGTTCAAGTTTCTATACCATGAGCAAAGTTGGTAGCCATGTTTCGGAGGTCTTCGCCACTTAATCAGGTTACTGGTGCGAGGTTTTCTGTTTGTCTCTTGAACGGTACGATATTTCTTTCTTGATGGAATAGGAGCGCGCGGTCGAAATGGTTTGGACAATTTTGAAGGGGAACCTGAGTTCCCTTGAGGAGACAATTTTAAGGAAGCAATCTGTGACGAATGCAAAATTTTCGTATTGGGTGACATCGAACGAGTAGAAAATTGCGTGGTAGGTGACCGCGGACGCGGACATAATTTTGCAGCAGGGAACTTTGAACTAATAAGTTGATTGGTGGTGAGAGAATGTATAGAAGCCGTAGACATGCACTCGATATGAGGGTGCAACGTCAGGCATAACTTTTCCGCCACGGGAGAAGTGTTCAGATGGCAGTACCGGGCATGCTGGTCAACTGAACAACGATTACCGATGACATTTTTCCGGAGCAGTACGCCAGCTGCTGCTTTTAAATCGTATTGGTCACCTGACAATTGTCGTAACATGAGCCGAGTGATTATTTTACGACGATACAGCCTGCGGAAGTGGCACGTTAGAGTGACGTAAGGCTGCTTGCGTTTATCATAAGCATGAGGAAGAACAACTCTGTCTTGAGTGTAGCTCTGGTGTTGGATAAATTTTATGGAGTCGGAGGGAGAAAGACGCCGCAAGCTGCGGTATATTAATGAAGGTGCACCACAAGAACAAAATGAAGTACGATCAAGGTTTTTCAGCTTTCTATTTTTGGGCTTCGTATAAATAGGCAATCGGCAACGAAAACAAAATTCAACACCTCGTGACTGAATCCGAATCTTCCAAGGAGGTTTGAATGATATATGCCGAAGTTGATTATCTAGTCTTTGTAAAAGATCAATGCAATCCTTTTTTGTTGATATATTAGCAAAAGAACGTTGCTGTTCAAAGTTTGCTATATTATTGTTGTCATTTTGTGCACACTGATTACTTAATGTATCTGCTCTTTTTCGAGGAGATTGCTTGCAAATTTCACAGCTGCACCTGCACCGGTCATTGTGACTGAACGAATGGGACATATCACCATCATTACCAAGGGTATGTCTCCAGTAATTATTCCAGACAAGCTTAGTCTCCCTGGGAGCTTCCTTACTTAACTGTAGAGACTGCAACGGAAGTTTGGAGCATGAGGCGCTAGGAGAACATGTGCAGAAGCAGCAGCTACAGAGAAGAACAATAGCAGCGGCAGCACTGCGATCTTTGCAACTCACATGTGATGGAAGAACAGAGGGCTGCTGACGAAGGAATTCACCGGCCTGCTTGCCAGCGACTGGCATGCGAGGAGGAAGTTTAGGCGAGAGCTGATTTTTATCTGCAACATCTGGGGCACTTGGGGCGCTGAATGCAGGCATGAGAGGAGGAGGCTGGGACAGACGCTGTACCCACTGCATCTGGTCTTCTTTGCTCTGGCACAGCACCACCAACCGATTCAATTTCGCGCCTGGTCATGATTAATACACATTGACTTAAGAAATAATTTAATGATGCTTCTGCAGAGAGAATATCTTTAAAACGCTCAGCTGGTTCTCACCACAATTTTTCGATCGGGACACAATACGATGATCCGTGAAAAAATGCAACGCTTACCATATTTTTCATTTTGTATTTCAAATTTTATTGTCAACCAAGAACGAGTGACGAACCATGATTTTTTTCCAAGAACTGAATTGATGAATTAGCGTCATCACCTGAATTGATGAATTAGCGTCATCACCTGAATTGATGAATTAGCGTCATCACCTGAATTGATGAATTGATGCCATGACCTGAATTGATGAATTAGCGCCATGGCCTGTATTAATGAATTATTCAGTGGGCACTCACCGCTGAGTTCGAAGGCGTTCTTGTACTGGCTGCAGTCGTCCAGCGAGCGGCAGGATATTTCTGACAAGTTGTGCTCCGACTGTGGCAGCAGACAAGCAAATTTAGGAGACTAGGTATATATTGCTTGTAAAACATGACAGAAAAACTATAAGTTATCTGGAGAAATGTCGAAGTTTAAGTGAATGGCAGAAGAAATATAAGTTATCTGGAGAAATGTCCGGAGACTGCAAGTTTTAGTGACATCCGAAATTCAAATTTCTTACTGAGTTACACTACAAGACTTATTACAACACTTACACTTGTAACATTTACAAGACTTGTTACAAGGAAACATTTATTGTGATCAAGTTATAGACTGGAGTAGCAATATTGAGCTTCCAGAGGAAGTTTCGTGCATCTGCAAAAATTAACGGAAAACAAAGGACTGACCCAAATTCGATAAAAATTTTGAAAAAATGAAATGTTCATTGTCCGTGGATAAACATGCCTTAAAAAGTCAGATAATGATAAGGTAACTTTTATTCATTTACAAGAATATTGTGGGCAAGCAAAGAATGATAAAGCGCTCTCAAAATAAATCAGCCTCTCACATCACATTTAAAAATCACATTTAAATAAATCAGCTAGCGAGAATCATACGAAGTAATCTTCAAAGAGTCCCAGTACAGTATTTATAATAATGTTCGCAGCTAATCCTTCACGAGCCGTACTATCGGAAGTAGTCAAGAGTTTGTAACAGCATCAGCCAATCACTGATGGTTTCTCAAGATAAACCCACCAATTACATCCTAAAAACAGGCCGCTGCGTGTACTTAGAACGCTAAATGTAGGTACTAGAGCGAGTTTCAAAAGTACTCCTCCAGTAACGTTACAAGCTGATTGGATCAGGTAAATTCAAGCAGCACTCAAACCGAGTGAGCAACACTTCAGTAGAATTTGCGACATTTCAATTGTGCTACACTAGCTCTCTATGAGCGCCGGAGCAGAAAGTTACACCAGCTCTCCATAGTTAAAAACGAGCTTGCTATAAATATTAAATTAGAGATAAATAAAGACCAAATCAGGACCTGGAATATGAAGTTGCTCATCCTGGCAGAGACGGAGAGCACCACGAGGTGGTGGGGGAAGAGGACGATGTATCGGTCGGTGTGGTCCGGCAGGACGGCAACGCTCCCCATGAACACCACCTCCCCCAGGGCAGACAGCGTGCCTCTATCGTACCCTGCCAGCTCCTGCGTCACCACCTCCAGCTCCAGCTCCTTCTGTCGCCGTGCTGACTGGCAACTTGCCTACAACATACAATTATTTACCGTTATTTGTCATTTATACGAAAAATATTTATAAATTGGAGCAATTTGAAGCACAGTACGGACATTGCTTTCGCCTTGGTCACCACCTCCAGCTCCAGCTCCTTCTGTCGCCGTGCTGACTGGCAACTTGCCTACAATCACACTGTTAGAAAAATTACCGTTTACGGTATTACCAGCGTTTCAGTGGCCGGTCAGCACGTGAAAGAAACACCGTGTCGCCGTTTTTATTCTAATTTAACACTAAAAATCCGTGAAACATCTGATAAAAACGGCGAAACAGTTTATTTTCACGGGGCCACCGGCCACTAGAACGCCAGTGGGACCGTTTTTTCACCGTTTTTTCTAACAGTGCAACAATTATTTGCTGTTATTTACGTGAGAAATATTCATAAATTGGTGCGACTTGAGGCAAGGTACGGACAATGCTTTCGCAGTGTCTCGTTTCAGCAAACAATTTATATGACATGAATTTCGCAGTGTCTCGTTTCAGCAAACAATTTATATGACATGAATTTCGCAGTGTCTCGTTTCAGTAAATAGTTTATATGGCATGAAGTATTGACAAGAAGTTATCTTTGCTGGTGCGAACCAACAGAAATCAATGCTCTTTAAGCGACGAAGCTAACATAAAGTGATATGAAGTTATCCTACACATGCTGGTACCTTGAATAGTAACTTTTGACACATTAATATATCTCCGATAAAATACTCATTCACTCAAGTTTGGTAAAATTGGATCAATTATGAAATGCAATATTAATTCATTAGAATTAATGAATTTATAATTCAGAATTTTCACCTTAGAATTAATGTGAGGTAAAATTAAAAAATTTTACTAAATGTTATAAAGTATGCTTAGCCATGCATAGCAGTAATAAAATACTTAAAAAAACTTAAAAAAACACTATTTTCTTGTGGACTAAAAAGTAGAAAATAAATTATGGCTCGCCACAAAAAACGTGTGTCGGGCAGATTTATGATTAAAGCAAAAAGCACACAACACACGAATTTTGGGAATTTGATGGTGAACGTACAGCCCGACCCACGTTTTTTGGGGCGAGCTATAATTCATTTTCTACTTTTTAGTCCACAAGAAAAACGTGGTTTAAAAAAAAATTTCTAAGTATATTATTTTCTCCTTTTTAGTCCGTTGCTACACATGAAAAACGTTGTTGCGAGCCAATTTTAAGGTCAGCCATCCTACATAATATTCATTTTATTTCAGTTGGCCACGCAAATGCACGAAAGAAAATTCTTTTCGAAGTTCTGTAGAAAATTGTATTCGAGGGGATACAGGAAAACAAATTTCCACTTCGAAAATTAATTTGTTTATAATAGTGATAAATATGCCTGGAAACGTGCAACAAATTATTGATTATTGTATTGTCATCAGGAGCTGAGCTTCCCTAAAAGTTTCAGAGCGCTAGCTAGCGGGAAAGTTGGTGAAATATCGATTGCAAGATTTGATCATCACAGACAGACAGACAGACAGACGGACGCAAAAGCGAGCTAAGAAAAACGAGGTAAAATCAGTCGTATCTTCTCACTATCATATTCATTCAAGTTTTCAAAATAACCAAAAGTTTCGACTGAAATACCTGGACTGCTTTGAAGAACCGATCAACATTTCAGGTCAACAAAATATTTCAGTCAGCTCGAAATAATGAACACACTCTTGTAATATCATGAATTTATATGTCACCCCAAGCACGAAATAATGATTAGCGTCGTGCAATATCATGAATTTATACGTCGCCCCAAGCACGAAATAATGAACACACTCGTGCAAAATCATGAATTTATACGTCACCACGAAATAATGAACACACTCGTGCAATATCATGAATTTATACGTCACCTCAAACACGAAATAATGTTTAGAGTCGTGCAAAATCATGAATTTATACGTCACCTCAAACACGAAATAATGAATAGACTTGACAATATCATGAATTTATACGTCATTATTCATCACGCAACTCACGGACAAGTCTGCCATGATCTTAGCGGCCCTGTGAGCGTCGCCGCGGTCCTTGTGCGCCTCAGGGAGGTGCCTGTGTAGCTCCTGCAGCAGACCTGCCAACCAGCTATACATTAGGTCACATGCAGCAATAGGTATTTATGGTATATATGTTTGTTTAGTGTCATACATTAGGTCACGTGGAGCAATAGGTATTTATGGTATATATGTTTGTTTAGTGCCATACATTAGGTCACGTGGAGCAATAGGTATTTATGGTATATATGTTTGTTNGTTTATATAGGTATTTATGTTTGTTTATATAGGTATTTATGTTTGTTTATATAGGTATTTATGTTTGTTTATATAGGTATTTATGTTTGTTTATATAGGTATTTATGTTTGTTTATATAGGTATTTATGTTTGTTTATATAGGTATTTATGTTTGTTTATATAGGTATTTATCTTTGTTCATATAGGTATTTATGTTTGTTTAGTGTCATACATTAGGTCTGCGTGTACACTGTTAGAAAAAATATACGTAACTCAGTACTCACTGCAGTGAGTGACAGAGAGCGCATTTTCTCGTCGATGAAAACGTGAAGTCACGGATGGACAGGCAGACAGACAGACGGACAGACAGACGGACAGACAGACGGACATGGCGAGCACGATAGTGCATTTTTCCATAAATGAGAAAATGCGCTAAAAACGGTGAAAAAACGGTCCCACTGGCGTTCTAGTGGCCGGTCGCCCCGTGAAAATAAACCGTTTCGCCGTTTTTATCAGATGTTTTACGGATTTCTCGTGTTAAATTAGAATAAAAACGGCGACACGGTGTTTCTTTTCACGTTCTGATCGGCCACTGAAACGCCGGTAATACCGTTAACGGTAATTTTTCTAACAGTGTAGCAGCACAAATCAACGAACAGTACAACATACTTGTCACTGGCGTGATTATTCTCCATGTATCATCTATGCATAGCTATTTATCTTTGTTTAGTGTCAGGCAGGTCAGTAGTTATTAGCTTGGACTCTAAGTTTTAAGAAAATTTACTAAAAAAGTAGCATTTATTCTAGCTTATCCCTCGTAAGAAATGAAATTAACATAAGATAGGGCAGGTGTGTTAGTATTTTTATAATGGTACATAAAGTGGGAGGACAGTAATTTATGCACATAAAGTAAACAAAAAATAAATAATAATTACAGGGCCCAAATGGGTAGCGAGAAATGCACCTGTCTTATCATCATTGAGAAAAATAATCCACTATATTATATGTGGGCACCATCAATGATGCACCCTGCTTCCCAAACTTGAAATAATTCAGGATTTTCATGCCTAACTTATCACCAAATAAATTCGTATTTCCATTCAATAGAATAATAGTGAGTTGAATATTAAGTGGTTACGGCGTTTCTTGGTAGGGTGTGTGGAGCAGTAGAAAAACTTAGCATATCCTCATGGAGCTCAAAATAATCAACCATTTGCATCTATTTCAAATATTTTATTGTTACCTAGACTAGATGAATTTGAATAAATGAAGACCATATTTAACATCTTAACCCAAGACGGTCGTAGACGTTTTATTTATTGTAACAGGCTCTCTGAGTAGAAACATTTGCTGTGCGCTGCAGAAGAAAATTCATGTAGCAATAAATGCTATATAAATCAGAAGCAGAGCTGTAAAGCAAGAAGCAATTTTCACAGCATGTATCGCTGTTGGTAATAAAAAGCACCCCAAACACAACAAGTCTTTCTTTTACAGGGACTGACATCAGCTTTTGCAGACGAAACATTTTGATTTTAACTACGTCCAATTTTCGGCAAAAGCACTTACTCGCAGCAACATACACAGTTAGTGTATGTTGCTGCATACACAAACAACATAGCATGCAAATCGATTATAAAAAAAATTAGTGCTCATTCATAGTAAAAATAATGGTGTAGTTTGGCAGAAGATTTTCTTTAATGCAGGTTTCATTGAAGACCGTATTTCTTATTGACAATTTTCTTATTGTTTTTCTCTATTCGGCAAATAGAGAAAAACAATAAGAAATTGTCAATAATAAATACTCTCTGATCTTCAATGAAACCTGCATTAAAGAAAATCTTCTGCCAACTACACCAATATTTTTACTATGAGACACTAATTATTATTTCACAATCGATCTGCATGCTAACTGTGTATGTAGCTGCGATAAAGTGCTTTGGCCGAAAAATTGGACGTAGTTGAAATCAGAGTGTTTCGTCTGCAATTATAGTAAAAATAATAAACTATTGAATGAAGAAGTACCTGCATATTGCTGGAGGCGCCTGAAGGGCTTGGACAAGCCCGTCGTCAGCACCAGCAGCCCTGGTTTCTTCTGACCGTCGCAGTTCTCCTCGCACAGGTTAGTCCCTTCAACGAATTGGTTCACTTCCGTCCTGTAGGTCAAACTTTCTCTGCTTAAAGATCATCAAAACAAATGAATTTCAGTAAGAAATGCGAGAAATTAGCCAGAAATGCGAGACATTAGCCAGAAATACGAGACATTAGCCAGAAATGCTAGACATTAGCCAGAAATGCGAGACATTAGCCAGAAATGCGAGACATTAGCCAGAAATGCGAGACATTAGCCAGAAATGCGAGACATTAGCCAGAAATGCGAGTCGTAATTGCTACTAAAAATGATCAGAGCCGCCCCGAACATCCCATAGGTGCTCAATGTGAGTCTTTAACTCACAAGAGATGCTAAGGCCTGATCACCATCCACAATTACTCTGCTCATGCGATGGATCTGCTCTGCCTGTTGCAAGATGACCCAAGCTCTAGTTCCCAGCAAGGCCGTTTTATCTGAACACAGACCTACCTCATCAGAATCTCCTCCAACTCTTCCTCCACCTCGTATCCATCGTCTGCCACCAAGCAGCAAGCTAAAGGCCACTTCAAGCATTCTATCGATACGCGGTCGCAACTTCTTCAATATTGTGCGTAACGACGTAACATGCTTGGACTCTCCTAAACACCTGACCCATAGGCATACCTCTACACAGGCAATCTCTCAGCAGCGCACGCATAATCCTCAATAACGATGCTGGTTCAGTCATGGTCCAAGCACGTTGTTCTGTACTACCACATTCTCTCCATCCTTCGTCTCCACCGTGCCTCCCTAATGATCCTACGATACTTTATCTAAAGCAGACTGGCCTTCATTTGCACCCGTGGTAGAAAACACACATTTCTCACTGCCATCTCATGCGGGAGCGAAGTAATTCTTAGAGTGATACTTGCCACGGCAGCCAAGCAGCGCATATCTGCAAACTAATTCCGAGACTTCTTGTTACAATCTCCGGCAGTTAGAAGCTCATAGTTCTTCTGGATAAAATCTGAATACAAACCTCACAAGATTCAAGACAATATCATAAGTCAGCTTAAGTCCCATCAGGTAAGAAGTACTCTTCTTAAGAAGTGAGAAGAAGAAGTGAGTCCCTGAAAAGTTATTTCAGGGACTCACACCCATGGCCATGTTGGAAGCACCACCTACATGCGGCAACCCAGCGCTGCCCACCAGTGACATGGAGAAATGAACTGAGCTTACAGAGGTTCGAACTCACGGGCAGTTCCTCTTATCTTTGTGCCGCCGTCACTGCGTTAACAGTGCCACTAACACTTCGCTACAATGACTGAGAATTTCCATACAAATAACTAAAACATTTAATGAAACCACAGCAAATGACCCTAGCACTGATACTGTAACCATTACTGCTTCACTCACTGCATGTGCTGCTGAAGGGAAAATTTTCATACAAGTTACTAAAACATTTAATGAAACCACAGCAAGGGACCCTAACCAGGGGATGAAACCAGAGCAAGGGAAGTTACTAAAATATTTAGTGAAACCAAAGCAAGGGACCCTAGCACTGATACTGTAACCATGGCTGCCACACTCACTGGTGCTGCTGAAGACTGCACACTCCCTTGGGGTGCAGCAGGCAGTACTGTCGGTGCTCGAACGCCAGGGCGTCCGCGGCCATAGCAAGGAAGGCGCCTCCTACACGCTGGTCAGCAGAGGGCTGCTCGCCTTCATGTTCTACACGCCCCAGCAGCGCCTCATGCACCCCAGCTACGCGCTCCAGCTGCTCCACCAGCCGACGCAGCGGCTCCCAGCTGGACCTGCCAGCCAGCTGTTGTGTCAATATTCGGGCTACGAACTCAATGATCGACATCAATTCTTTTTATAATTGGTAAGTTATTCTCAGAAAACCAAAGGTTAATGACCAAGTATATACAGTAAGAGATACGTCTCTATTATAAATTGAATCACATGTAACTTTAATTGTGTTTTAGGTCAGCCATGAATATTGTTATGTGTACAAGAAATCCGTTCTTCTAGGAAATCAGCTAAACAAAGGAATAACCAAGTTCACATTTGAATGAATATAGAACTAATCAAATACTAAAAACAAATCTTGACGAATCAAAAAGGTAACACATGGCTATAAATAATAAATAAATGCAAAGCGATTCTAAATCAGGGGCAAAGATAATCTAAATGCCAGTTAGATTATCCAGTAATATTATATATATTGCAAGCCAAAATATGAAGGGTGGCCTAGTGGTTACAGTTCACAGTACAAGGATTGGAGCAGAGAGGCGCGGGTTTGATCCCAGCTACCTGCGACAGTTTGGAGGCCGGGCGAGCTAAGCAAAGAAAAACTAAAGCAGTGAGTTACGTGTTCGAGATCGCAACAAGCTGTGAATGTTCTGCGATTTCGACAATCTGCAGCAGGGCTATGATCCAATAAATGCTGAAACCGTTATTTAGGCCACAATATCAATTGGTTGTATACGAATATTTATAATAATAACAACTAATATTTATAACAATTTATAATATAACAACTAAACAAAGTCTATGGACATTGCTCCCGTCATTTCACTCACTTGAAAGCAGACTAATAATGACTCTTCTTCAACTGCTAATATGAACTTTTGAGTTGGTTTACACTGAAAATAACTTCAACAATGGACTTCTAGTCTCAAAAGGAATGTTTTATGTATATATAATTGACAAAATAATGTTTGTTTCAACTAAAGTTTTTTTATATTTCATTTAGAGCAACAACAGTAAGTTTATTACATAAATAACAAAGCTTAAATTGATGGTAAACTCAGTTTAGGTTGGGCTAACATAACACAGTTACTCACACTTCCATGATGCTCTTATTTCTAGCAATGATGTAACAAAAATGACGTAAGAACTGCCCAAGAATTCTTACAAAATTGCAAAACTCACTTAATAGCTGTCCAAAAAGAAACACGCTTATGACTCCAAATTTACCTTTTTCAAATCACTCCATATGTTAGTATTAATTCATACTACTAACCACAAAATCCTGTTATCCATGCTAAACAACGCGGTCCCATCTTGCTGTTTACAGAGATATCTATAAAGAGCACTTCTTATATTTTATGTCATTGTGATTAGTCCTGAACTGTGGAGTAAGTTAGGGGGCATACTAATACTTATGAAACTTTATGATGTTTTCTTTCACAACTCAAATAAATGTGGATTTTTTTAAGAGGCTCAAATTATACAGTGTCCCACACTCAAGTCATAAACTTGGCATAGGATGTACAATTTATACTGAAATCTGTATTAATAGCAAATAACTATAAAGGCAAAGATCTCTTGTAAAGTGCAATGGCAAAACATACAACTGCACCACACTGGGAGAGTAACACAAGAATATTACATCACTAAATAAATAGTATAAATAGTTCGTCCTCTGATAATAATGGACATTGTAATGATGCAAGTGATGACGAGGTGTTTACAAAGTGCTGATTGGTGAAAGGGTGAGAATAATTAGCAAATAGATAAGGTTAATTTAATGAGCAAATTGATGAAAGCATGAGAATTTAGGGCTGATGCTACAGATAAAATTTAGCCTTGAGATATCATGGTTAATGAAAAGCCAATAACTGAAAATCATTGAAAAAATGCATATACTTATAACACATACCAGGAGCATTGAAAAAAGTTTTATACATGGGATTGATATACAGAGTTGTAGACAATGTATGGCCTTATCATGGAAGGAAACATGCAAGTGCACATGGTCTTCTTATGGAAGGAGAACATGCAAGTGCACATGGTCTTCTTATGGAAGAAAAACATGCAAGTGCACATGGTCTTCTTATGGAAGGAAAACATGCATGTTCACATGTTTGCCCCAACTCACTTCTTGTGGGCAATGAGAGGCCTGAGGCACTCAGACAGGAGGTGGTGCACATCAGCAAGGTATTGCCGCTCGCTGTCCAGGAGACTGCGCAGCACAAGGGCTCGGTACATCTGCTGCTCTCCTGCCGGAGACTGCAGCTCAGTGTGTCCATTGCTCAAACTCCCTTTATTATCTGATGAAAGAAATATCAAATTAGCTCAAATCTATATTATACTTACATTTTCTCAAATTAATTACCCTAAACAAAAGTGATTTACATAAACTGGGATTGAGCAACATTTTGCAGCAGTTTATTCTACAAATAGCTCTTATTTTTAAGACTATTGTGAAATTCAATAAAATGAGTACAATTCAAGCATACCATCTAAAATAAGACAATAGTACCACCCAAATAATCAGCACAGAATTGTTACACCAAGTTGTGCTTGACAGATATGGGTATCAAAATATTTGGGAATTTCATAAATCAATTCGATAAGCTGATGCAAATTTCAAAATCAGTTTTCTGCATAAGAAGGGTATTTGTTTAAATTAATATATTAGGTATATCCTAAACACAGTTGAAAACAACATAATACAGTTGAAAACAGTGTAATAAATGATCACACAAAAAATGACTGTTTCTATTAGGCTTTCATTGAATTTTAAATGTGAATAGTTTAATTTTTCACTAAACTTGATCAATTCATCAATTACTGGTATGTCAAGCTGCCAGCTAGGTCTTACTTTACAAATGTAAAATTTTACTTAGATTATTGAATAAGAATGTGAATGAAACCTTCATCTTTCTAATAGTAATTAGCAGCATTTGATAATGTGTCTAGAATTTCATAGTTTTTATTAATAGCTATGAGCAAAGAGCCGACTGAGAGCTCGTACCTGAAGACTGAAATTTTGGCACATGTAGACACATTAAATATGAGAATATTAATGAGCGCACATTAATGTAAGGAATACAGGAAGAATATTTAATGAGCGCACATTAATTTAATGAGCGCACATTAGACACATTAAATATGAGAATATTTTTTTCTGAATAGATAGCTATGAGCAAAGTGCCAACTGAGAGCTCGTACCTGAAGAATGGAATGGTCGAACATAATTGGCAGGAAACCAGCCGGTTGTGCCATCGTAAGTACCTTCCCACCAAGTTTCATCGTCATTTTGGGTAACAGTGATGATGGCGCCTTTCTTAAAGTTGAGCTGCAAACATAAATAATTTTTTAATACATTATATGGATGAAATTGCACCCTCTAATCTTAAATCTATATAAGTTTTAAAACAATTGAAAGTGTACATATAGTTATGTCTTAAGTGCCTTTAGCATTAGATGGCAGAATAAGCTTGTTTGAACATGCTACATGGGTGGTTAATGGCCAGAGAATTCATTGATTTAAATTTTCAGGGTCGAACAATATTCTTCAGATGACATTGGTTGATCAAAATGCAGGTCAAAGAAAATCATTCTAATTTATTAATTATGCTTTGGATGTAACAAAATTCATTTTAACACGTTGACTACATATTGGTACATATGTGTACCACGAAATGTATTTCTCCAGGAGGTAGTGGTCATAACATAATTCAGGTTGCCTAAAATCGGCCAAATCTGAGAACAAAAAAAGCCACAAAAGGCCAAAAAAGGCCAATAATTCAATGTATACTAGTTTATTTTTAGGTTCTGCTATAAAAATTCCATTTATTTTTTTTTTGCACTATTTAAAATTTAATTAGGAAGTACCCCTATCATAAATTTTAGCCAGCCAACGCAATTGAGAAAAACTAGATCACGGAATTTGTCCGAAAAAAATGACCGTCTGGCAACCCTGTTTAGAAAAAGTACAAAAAATGAAGCAATCATAGTCAACATGTTAAAGGTATTGGAAGCATTGAACACAAATTTTGGTGGAGATAAGTACGTACCAGTAATACACGTAAATATGATACAACAACATATATGATACAATAATAACAATATGAACAACATTATCCCTGGTGAATATGATAAATTAAAAACATCTTCTGACCAAATATAACAGAAGCCCTAATATCTATGGATTGGACTCCAGCTATCCAGCTCATAACTAACAGATTTTCTAAGCTTCGATATGGTTTTGGAGTTATTTTCAAATAAAAATTTTCTTTGAGTTATCAAATCACTACATGTACTCATTTCCACCTAAATTTCTGTCTTCAATGCCTCTTATACCTTCAAAATGAATGTTGTTACATTTGAAACGTTGTTAATGAATTAAAATTATTTCTGTCACCCTCTGCATTTTGATTGACCAATCAAGTTACGGTACTCCTTGAAAAAAGAAATGAAAGTAATTTATAATGAGGTACTCAGTAATTTTGGATATCAATTCAAATTACCCACATCATATGTCTTTATGATGTCCTCTACACTGTGCATATTATTTTTGAACAATCGCATGTGAAGAATATTGTTCAGACCTGAAAATTTGAATCCATGAATTCCTTAGCCATTAACCACCTGAATAGACTTATGTTTGCCCAAACAAAAATGATATAAGAGGCATTTAAATGAGAGCAAAACATTTTCAAAATAAAGTAAATGGACAATTTTGCAAAAAAAAAGATAGCTAAAGGTAGAATTAATTCTGCTTAAATTGTGCACAACAATAAAATGCACAGTGACCTCTAGAACTACTCATGAAATAGCTGGAGTAGTACTAGTTTCTCAGTAAGAAAATGAAAAAAAATTATTGAATTAAGCAATGTACCTATATCCAAGTCCTTGCCTATATCACAAAAAAATTACAATGATAGGAATAAAGAATAAATACCTATATTTATATCTACAATTATAATAATTTTATATAATTAGGTACAAGAGATGATTATTCAAGTCAGTAGCTATGGCCATGAAAATGGTCTACAGAACCCAAAGTTGCTTGGTTTGAAATAGCTTGAAAACATTGCTAAAACTCAGCACAGCAAAAATTATGAGTATATGTTCTATTCGCCTACAATGTAAAACAAGTTGAGACAAAATTATGGTGAATTTTGAGGAAGACACTCTTACCAGGTAAAAATAAACTACAGTGCATTTTTGGAATAAAATCATATCTCGAGCAGCTTTTTTCTTGTTTAAATGGGTCAGGTTGAGTTACAGCTTTTTGATTTAATTCAATTAATTTAATAATTTAATTTTGATTTAATTCAATCAAAAATATCCTCCAGTAGGTCTGCAATGTTCTAGGACTAAACAAATGCCTTGATTCAATATTTTTTCAAATTTGGGACCAAATTCAATCGGTCTCAACTTTCTTATAAATCAATCTCCAAAAAATGAAAAAGAGCCTTAGATGTGATTCTTCAAGACAAATTTCAGGTCTTGGATTCCTCTAACCTGAAAAAAATTGCCTCTCTTCAAAAATCACCAAAACTTCCACAATTAAGTACAGTTCCCTGAAAAAATTGGCATTATACCACAGAAATAAAATATTACCACTCACCTCATCATTATTTTTCCCTTTGAATGAGTAGAGAGCTTCAACAAGGATGACACTTGTTGACGGATCCATGACTTAACTGCGTGACTCAAACCAATTCAACAAAACCCAAAACACAGTTCAAAAAATCTGACATGGAAAACACTTCAGTATTTTAGATAACTTCACTTAGTAGAGTAAAAAATTTAGAAAGAAGTTGCCCAAAATTATTGTTTCTGTAACAAAGGCGATATGTCATTTTCAAATTGGTTTTTAAGGATTTGGCTATGAAGATAGTGTTGCCATGAGACTTCTGATCCTTTGTCACTCAAACCTCTTGCCTCTTATTTCATAGTAATTGTTGTAACCTATTTATTTTACAAGCATTTGGTGTATCATTTACTTTGTATACGGATCATCAGTCACTTGTTCATTTGCATAACATGAAGATAATAAGTTCTAGGTTGACCAGGACAGTTAAGGAGCTGTCTGATTTTGTTTTTGACATTGTGTATGTGCCAGGCCACCTTAACTCTGCTGCTGATGCTTGGTCACGTATTGGCTCACCATCTCCTCCTGTTGATACCATACAGTACCTATGATTTGTGTGTGGTGCCTCAGGGACTGAAACTAGGTACTGTCAAACGGGGTAAAAAAGGATGGGCGGGGTAAATAGGGACGCGTGTCGTAGAAATGTTGTAGCAGCTTAACTAATCAAAATATTGCAAAACTAAAAATAGTGGCATAAACTTCAACATTTTTACTAGGTATCTATTATGTATAAAGCTAGTCAAGAAATCAAACATTTACTATCTCTAAAAAATTGCTGAAAAAAATTGTGAGAAATGCGATTTTGGAAAAGAAGCTCTGCTAAGGTCAGGAGCAAAAAAAATATTTGCCGTATTAAAAAATTTTACTTACATAAAAGTTGCACCCAGGTGTCGGCTTGAAAACGTAATTGAAAGAATTTGCCTATCTCATTCCAAAAAAAATGGCAGCCATTTCCACGTGACGGGGTAAAAAGGGACACCCCCCAGGGTAATTAGGGACACCCTTAAAAATGCATTTACAGTAGAACCTCAGTTAGCAAAGCCTCCAGTTAACAAAAAAATTGATTAACAACAAAGAATTTTGATTACATTTACCTTGCTAGCAAAAAAAATTCACTTTTTTTTTTAAATTAGTGCATCATCAGTCGTCACAAAATTGTACATAGAATGCTATATATAGAATTGTGCACCAGGCATCATAGAATGAAAAGTAATTGACCTAAACTATGATTTATTTCTTCAAAACATATGATGGTTGTCACTAAAACGTTATTTTCCGTTTCAGGTATGTTTTTCACAATCTTTTTTATTATAGTGAAATCACTAGACTTGATTAAAATTGTGCAAAATTACAAACCATCCTGTAAGCTTATAGATACAGAAGAAATGCTATATGGCTGCTGATATGAAGCTTGCAGTGGACAAGGTTGTTGTCAATGCTCAATGGCATGTCCATGGATACAGTAATATCACATTAATAATACGGTATGGTAATTAATGAATATGGTAATATCATATCAATAAAGAAAAAACAAGTAAAAATCACAGAAAATGTCATTTATTTTACATCTACGACATCTAAAATGAAAGAGGAGGACTTCAGAGTACTGTTAGTAATGGACGAGTACACTCTGCATGCTTCAAATGTTTTAAAATTAACTTTTATTGCAAGTGTCCCGGATTACCCCGTTCCTAGGAGTAAATCGGGATGACACTGTACAAATAGCATATGAAATTTTTTTGAAGATGCCATTTGATAGCCCTCTCAAAGAGCTATAAAATGAGCCTAAACTTGTTTCTGAAATGTTTCATGGTAAGAAGTTATTAACAAAAAATGCTCAAAACCGTCCCTTTTTACCCCGTTTGACGGTAGTCAACTTGTGGCTGGTGGAGGAGATTCACTGTTCGTGAGTTTGTTGCGAGTATTGTCCAGGTCTAATTGTGATGTTAACTTGCCTAAATCTGATGTTGAACTGTGTCTTGAACTAGTAGACGAATTATTGAAAAACTCTGTAAAGTATAAGACTGATCTTGACCATACAGTAATTCTCATAAAGAACTAAGGCACATGCAACATTAGGCCAATTACCATCACTTGATGTGTTAATGGCTGCCAGCACATTGTTTCATGTTTGCATATTTGTGTACTTTTGGTCAGATGCTCCTGTTATTTATCAAGTTGCAAATTATCCTGAAGCTGTTCACTTGCAATGTATGAGTGGTATTCATTTCAACCCTCTCATAGAGATGAAAGGCTATTCTTTGCAAATGCTAGTAAATGCAAGGTACTGTGCAATCACAAAGTCATCCTCAGCACTCCCTGAGAAGCAATGTTGTTGATTCTGATGGTGATCTTGAATCTGATGGCAGCATTGCTGACCATTGACAATTGCCATAATATGTGTAACCACAAAATAAGTTCTCTGCCACAGGTATGGATCTCGATAGCTAACCTTGAATTATGTGCTGTTTTGGATAGCGGTGCTGAGATAAGCCTTGTGTTCATGTCTGTCTTGGAGAAGATTTGTGGGTCACTTGAATTTTGCATAATTAATGAGAATCTGTATGAAATTGTGGGATTTTCAGGCAGACAAACACCAATAACACAAACTGTTTGTTTGGGTTTCTCCATAGGGACATACCAAATGCCCAACAAGCATAAGTTTGCAGTGGTAAGTGATGACTTGTTTCCTCACTGTTCTCTTCCCGGCATCAATTTCATGAGAGGGTATGACCTGGCAATTGATTTGAAAAGGCAAATGTGCAAGCAGGGATTACAGGAAATTGTAAGATTTATTGGGGAATATGAAAGAGAAAGAATAGAAGTGAGTCACAGCACAAAAGTGAGTCATTGAACAAAAGTGAGTCATTGTGCAAAAGTGAGTCAAATAACAAAAGTGTGTTGAAGGCTGAAAGTGAATAAAAAAACAAAAATGAGTCAAAAAAATGAAAGTGGTTCAGCAACCAATGTATTGAATTATTTTGCTCATAGTTCAAGTTCTGACTTCACTCGAGTGAGTAATCATGCCTCATTCACGATTATGAGCGGTGGTGAATAATGTAAGTTTATTCAAATTATGTTTCATTTACAACAAGTGGTGAATCAAAACAAATGAAGAAAATGCATGCACTAATATTATTTTCAACTTGACTAACAATTCCTTGCAGAAACTAGGAACAAACATTTAGAGTCAAAACAAAATGATAAGAGTGCCTCCGATAGAGATGAGGCTCCACTTAAATTTCATATTATTTTACTACAATTTCTAAACTGTGTAGAGTTGGAACTTGAACATCTAATGCAAGACAGTTTACAACAGGAGGAACATAGAAACTTTCAGGTATTTACAAGCATAGTTCAATTCTATAGGTTATATAAAAGAACCTGGTCTTATGGCATTTTGAACCGATCACTGCTTCTTTAGGGACTGACTGCCGAACTGCACAACACACCTTCCCCAACAAAAGCTGGTTTAACACTGAAGAAGGGGCAGTGTCACTGTCAGTCCTGTCAGCTGATAGCTGCAGCTCATATGTTTGAATTTTGAATGCTCAATTTGAAATCCTAAGCCCTTGTTTTATGTCCTAAGGAGCCTAAATTTTTAATATATATACCAAAAATTTATGTTTCTGCATGGATGGAAATTTATGTTCAATTTCAATAAAACTGACTGGATCGAAAACTTAGGGTCACACAACCAAGATTGCTCAGAATAACAGTTATTTTAAGTGATGTTCACTTCTAAATTAAAATTTATTTAGCCAGTATTTCTTGCATCAGAGATACTTTAAAGTTTTTGAATGTTAACAGCATTAATAAAATGTATAAAAAAATTTTTTAAAGACCACGTTTTTCATGTGGACTCAAAAGTAGAAAATAATTTTTCGGCAGCTACTGATCTCTGTTTGCTTTCATTCTCTTGGTCTTTTGTATTTCAGTTAAAATATTTTACATCTAAAACTTCCAACCCCTGCTTGTGAGTTCCTTTAGAGTTTATACGCCTGGAAACGTGCAACAAATTATTGATTATTGTATTGTTATTGGGAGCTGAGCTTCCTTAAAAGTTTCAGAGCGCTAGCTAATGGGAAAGTTGGTGAAATATCGATTGCAAGATTTGATCATCACAGACACAAAAGCGAGCTAAGAAAAACGTGGTAAAATACATGCAGAAGCATAAATTTTTAATAGGTTTTAGGCTGAAATTTATGCTCCTAGTCCTAAGGACTTGAAACAAAGCTTTCAATTTCAAATAAAAAATTACCAACAAATCGTGCTGCTGACAGCCTCTGCCACAGCTGATTGCAGAGCAATTTTACTAAGGGATGTCAAATTGCCAATACCTACTCAATCTACTCTTCAGTGGACACAAAACTAACAACAGTACCTTGAATTATTGATTGCTAATTTCTTGAATTAGGTAAATGTTTATAATTTAAATTCATCATAGAAGTTGTATCTCCATATTTCCATGTTAAATTAAAATTGCCCACAATAGGTTCCAATGCCAAATGTTTTAGGAAACATGTGGTGGGTGATGGCATCCTATTCCTAGTACATGTGACGTCGTATGATTTTTACATATATCATGTTTGGCATACATTATTTTATCTCAGGGTTGGCATTGATAAAATCAAACTGATTAAATCATGTGATTTTTAATAAAAAATTCATGATTTTTTATTTTTTCATACATTTAAATATATTGATTGGCAGTTTTTAATTCATTTTGAGTTATTGTTAATTGTTATTCATAGTTTAGTATAAATGTACTATGACAAATTGGAATATAAACTTGTTGCCTTTAATGTGTATTAGGTTCCAATGAATTGTGTGTTTTTGGTACAAAGGTATCATGTGTTGCAATACATTGTACATAGCTAGCAGTTTAGCTAATTCTTATAAGGCTATAAGTAGTCTTCAACTATTTGACTATTTGTTATATTGCAAAACAAGACATTAAAACTAAATAAGTAACATCTATTGCTAATGTCAGAATAGGACTGATGGAAGAAATAAAACTAAAACTTCAGCACAGATGTAGATATGATGTACAGCAATCCCTTGATTAGCACGGTTTTGAATACCGCGGTTTTGATTAACGCGGAAAAATAATTTGCGACCTACCCTTAATCTACGCGGTGCCAGTTTTGATTAGCGCGAATTTTTTTCACAACGCATCTTTTTCCCGCCTCTAGCCGGAGGTGTTACATTCGTAACAAAAGTGTTACTTTTTGCTTATTAGATCTTATGTTGTTACTTTTGTTACGACTTTTGGAAAAACTCGCCAAATGTTGTTACTTTATGAATTTCAGCCAATAATTCTTTAAATAAGGTCCTGTTCCGTAGGCACTTGTGCTGACTACAGAGTCAGTTTAACCGCGCCTTGTCTCGTTCATAACTCGAATGGTCGAGTTTGGCAATGTTCGCTGGTAAGTGCGCCATGCCGGTGCTCTAGTTACTCGTTAGCCTTCAACTGGTCAAGATCGCTGCCATATCTACTGCTCATTTTTATCAAACTACATAATTTTCCTTGATAAGTTACCGTCATAATTATGGACAAAAAGGGAACGCTTCAATGTAAAAATATCACTTTGGAGACTAAGCTTGAAATAATTAAGCGTTTTGATAATGGTGAAACGAAAACAAAGATCGGTGAAGACCTAGGGGGTTCCCGAGTCAACAATACCCACGGGAAACAATACGTTAATTCATTCGCATTTCTTTTATTTATTTCCCCTATTATTTAGAAAACAAATATGATGAATTTTAGTGGAAAAAAAATTATTATGTAACTTTGCTATTTTTGAGGATTCATTATAATTATTCCCATATATTCTCAAGTTTGATTAGCGCAGTTTTGCTTAACACGGTAAAACTCGGGGATTTATTAACCGCGTTAATCAAGGGATTGCTGAAGTAATGCACTAAAATGTCTATCTTACATTGAATGCTTGACTAAGAAAGGCATCAAAGGTGGTGACTGGTTCCACCTTGAGTGCATGAAAATAAAGAAAATTCCACCTGAAGATTGATTCTGTCAGAAGTGCAGTGACAAAATGAACTGCACCTTGAGTCAAAAATTTGAGAGATATAAATTTGTATCTACAATGAAACAGGAAAATCACAGCCAAGACATTACTCTGCAATATTTGAACCAGCACATGATGGATGAAAACAGGAAAGTAATAAAAATAACCGGAGATGGGAACTGCCTTTACAGATGCTTAGCTTTCTCATTGTTTGGGGACAAAAAAAACAAAGGAAGCTTCTAGCTGGGACATTAATAACTTTGATCAAAGATAATCAATGGAGAAATAAATGGACACTTTGACAGCTGGAAAACTCAGGAGAGCCAAGAAATGCTAGGCAACAATAGCAATGCAATGTTGGTCCACTCCCTAGCAAAGTTTTATGGCCCCAAACTCACTGAAACTACCAGTGATATTGTTTGAGGACATTAAATGTCATTCTAACAAAATTCAACACCCAAAAGATTACATGGAAAAGTTATGGAGGAACATTGGAACTACTTATTTTTGCCTGCATGTTTCACAAAAATGTCTACTCTTCAAAAAATAACCTCACCTCCTTCATATAAGTGGCAACTAATACAAGTGTAGCAACAACCAGCTATTCCATCTGGTCCTCATGATCACATTGCTCTTCTGTACCACTCTTTCCCCAAAAATCCTTCTCTTAAGTCTTAGCCATTATGACATAATAGTTCCAAACAATCCTATTGCTTGTAGTGCTCCTGACACACAGATCATATATACTAAAGTAAATCATGTAAAGATTGAAAATAACAACCAAGTAATTAAAATTGAGTGAAGGTTGTTCTCATTGTCACTCAAGTTGAATTTGGGGTTATTGTCTTTGTTGAATTGAAGTATATAACCCTTCCACAACATTACCAATTGAGTTTGAGTATCAATTGAGTGACAGTTGATCTCATCTCTCTCAATTGACCAAACCTTCATGCCATATGAATGATATGATGTAATGTTGCTAAATGTTAATATAGGGATATTGGTCTTAAGAGTTGATTGTTTTATTTCCCTATCTTGTTTCTTCAAAGCTTTGTAATAACTGTTTACATTATACTTTGCTTTGCTTGCATGAAAGTGAGCCATATCACTTGTCTATATGTAGTAATGAATTTGTTGATTACTCTTGTAATTGTAAACATTTAAAATGATGTCAAAATTTATTATATGTAAATACTAAATAGTAAAATTTCATGTTTGCAATTTAGATGTGATAATTTTGAAATAATGCTAATTTTGAAATACTAATAAGATACTAATCTTTGCAAAAAAGAGAAATGGGATGCTTATAAAGTAGTATATTTTCATCATGCAAGTTACAAGAAATTTACAGAGTGCTTTAGATTTGCAGGTTTAAAGAGGTTTATCATGGCATATCTAACGCTGCACTTTGGGTACCAGTCATTTGAGCTGGTGGGAGATTCCATGCTGAAATGCCTATACAGATTCTACAAAGGAGGTAACATTAATGTGCAATTTGGTATGCTAAACTCTTTACAGAATGTTCCATCTCATGTACCACTGCAACTGAGAATTTTGCAATTGTGCAAAAATGTTTCATTAGTCATTTGGTTCCAGACAAACATAACACCAACATTGGATTATGTATTGCTGGGTAAACCATGTCCTAGCTGGCCAACAGACTGGCTGGCCAGGCAGGGTGCTCTGTGAATCAGGATGTCATTCTGCAGATTGGAACTAATGATCTTCTGGTTATAAGTTCTTCATGTTGTATGACTTGTATGCTATAAATATTTAAAAATTGAAATTTCAGTGATTATATTCAAATAATCAATCATGATGAAACATTAACTGAAATTTAAATTAATCAATTATTTTCAGCAATACAAAGAAATAGAGATAAAGCAATTGAAAAGTAACAAGCAGGAAGTGATATAGGCCCTGCAAGATTTAGGTGCATAACATGCATTGGACATTCAATTATTAACCTAATAACCTTACCTCCGATCCCCAAGTTTGGGTATAGAAATGGTGTCTTGAAAATCTGGAACCACTATGCAGAGAGTGAACGAAGATTTAAAGACCTACGGCGACGCATTATCGGCAAAATTTTTGCCTTCAGAAGATCTTGCCGACACATTTAGATTGAAATTCTTGCATTTAATATATTTCTCAGTCTTCAGCCAACTATTTAGAAAAAAAGAAAGGTTTTTTGACTGTTTAAGGGTAAAATTAGAGATTTGGGGTAACACGTGCATAAACTTTGTAAATAAATTCGCATTCGCACCTCGTAAATGGCTTTTCATGGCCGAGATATGGAATTCACGGCTCAGTGAAATAGAATCACGGCTCGTAGAAATGGAATCACGACTGGCAAATCCATAAAACCACGGCTCGAAAAATTCAGTCGCGGCTCGCCAAGTAGATATATTCCATACTAGGTTTGCAATCTGCAAAATGAATTATCTTGTTCAACATAGCTAGGCCTATACCTATGTAGTTTGAAGACATTTATGGTTATCTAAATATTTCATATATTTTCTTCTTTCACTTTCAGCATCAAATGTTTTGGTGTCAAGTTGTCAACAATCAACACTGGAAAGCTCTTCTATAACTTCAAGAATCAAGACTAACAAATTCAACAAGGAGCTATTCCTGTAATCCTAATTCCTATAGCTGTAGGACCTTAATGTGAAATAAAATGTCAACTGAATTTTCATTTCTGAAGGTGTCTAAAAATTGATGAACCAATCTATTTGATTGCCACCATGCATAGCATAGGTTAGGACCTATGACATCTTCAGTTTGGTTGCAAACTTGCAGCTGCATGTAGCCTACCCATAACCCAGGTAGACTCCATTGACTGATTGAGGATAATTTTGCCCAAAGCAAGGCCTGGCAATGCTGGCAGCATCAATATGATTGTAGTGTTTGATCTAGTAATGGCTGTAATGCTGCTGCTGCCGCTCTTCAGAGCGCAGACAGAACCAACCAATAACCACGGCCTAGCCTAATCCGATTAGCATTGGCCTAATAGTAATAATGATCAATCGCGTGCGATCATGCGATGCAGATTGCAGAACAGGAAAATTAGGGCCATAACACCGCCTTAGTCCGCCTACGCATGATTAGAGCGTCGGTAATTCTAACTTTAATTATTAACTGTACAGAACGTAGGCTAGCGATAGGTTGAGGCTGAATTAAATAATAACTTGAGTTATGAAAGTCGAGACTTAGAAGTTAGATCTAGTCTCTAGAATAACTATCCGTCACGGATAGTTATTCTAGAGACTAGATAAACACACGGATAATCCGTGTGTTTATCGTTCTTCGGTTCTTGACGTGTTGAATAATCGCCTCAAATCCCTCAATATTGCAATGCGTAGGTACCACAAGGAGACACTGAAGTTTATCGTGATGACTCCTGGAGTAGCCCTCAATCAAATGCGTTCCTATTATATTGGCGTGAGAATGAAGAATTTCATACTGAAGCGGGTTGGGGAAATACTTCGAGGCCAAAACTCTCTTCGATCCTCCTGAAAAAAGTCGTCGTCGCTATTGTCCGCATTCTTCGCACGAGCTCCGGAACGATGATGAGCAGTCGGAGCAGTAATGTAATAAATAATAGTAATAATAAATAAAAGTAATAGTGCAGTAAATCGTTTTGCGGCAAATCTTACAGAAGAAGTTCGTCCGTTTGTTGAGTTCAGTGGTAATTTTGACCGTAAATAATACCTTTAGCTTCGTCCGATCGGCGTTCTAATTGCTGCTAGGCGGCAGAATAAATAATATATAAAAGGCATTAACTATTAATATTTTTAATATATTATGTACAGATAAAAAGCCAGAGGTTGTAACTTTTCTTATACTAGAACTAAGATTTTTGGGATTCCAAAGCCACGTAAGAACTATCTAAGAACCGTTTCAATTGCTGTAGTACTATCACTATGTCACAGTATGTGGTTCAGTTTTGTTTATAAAAATGATCATTTGTTAAGGACTTGAACTTACGGAGTTTAGTTTTAGAGTATTTTGTATAACTTTGTGCAGAACCTATCTCTCGGCTCCAATTTTGTAAACACCTCAACTTTAAAGGTCCTAAAAATACTTAATAAGCCCATTAAGCCGTTTGCACTGCATCCTTATCGATAAGTCACTTCATGCCACATTCATTTTCCAACCACAATTTCACCTGGAGAAATTAAGTATCCCACGGCACAGCTGAAAATAGCAGAAACTATCTTCCGCCTCTCGTCGTGAAGATTCGCCAGTCCTTAGCATCCCATCACTCTATTTCGTTGTATTTCCGAGGTTGTGATGCTTTTTAACTATCTCGATTCGTGTTCTTTCAAAATGAATGACTTTAAAATTAAATGATTATCATTGTGATGACTAGAAATTGGTAATAAACTTTCTCATAGGAAGATTGCAAACATCCCCCGGCAAAATGCCCTATTCCGGCTATTGTAGAAGTGCAATATGGAAACGACATATTTTATTTCAAAGGAAATGTATTCTCACAATCGAACTTAGGTACTTTAAATTGCCCGCTATTGGACCGCTCGCACCAAGAGGCTGTATTTCGAAGAAGCAGACAGAACTAATCCTAATTGCTGAAGCACAAAACGCGAGTTTTGCAGAAGTTCAAAAAATTTTTAAATTCTTCAACGGCATCGACGGCGATTTCTCATCATCGCAACATGAGGGTCGGCAGCCGTCTTAAGAATTGGACATTTAATTCAATTAAAACTTTCCATTCATCTTTCCAGCAACTAATCATACATCCATCTTGATTATCAGACATGCACATAAATTAGTTACACATCAAGGAAGGCACCTTACGTTAGGCTCCCTCCGGGAAAGAGGCTTCCACGTCAAAACTGCATTTAAAAGTGATCATAGACGTCATCAATCAGTGCGTGACGGGTAAACCGCTCTCGACCGCAAGAACAGCTTACGGCAAACTTTAATTCTACCGGCTGGTCTAGAATAGTACCCACCGCCCTTCCCTAATGCGTCTTCGGACGGAAGAGGAACGTCTTCGGTCCTCTTCCTCATCTCAGATAGCGCTACCACGAGACGAAATTGCGCCACTAAAAAAGTATGGGCATTACTCATGACGTGCCTATCTTCACGAGCCGTTCATCTCGAGAATCTCGGCTTGAGCACCCAACTTCCAGCTTCAAACTCTCATTGAGGCGCTCTATTATAATCAGAGGAACGTGCGAACACATGTACAGCGACAGAGGAACTAATTTCGTTGGCTCCCGCAACCAATCCGAATCCTCAATTTCTCTTGACGAAATTAAAACCGAACTCTGCTTCAGAGACATGGAGTAGCATATCTATCTCCCAAACGGTAGTCACTTCTGAGACGTTTGGGAGAGAAAGTTAGGCGCGATAAGAAGGATTTTGAATGCCATAATACTTCAACTTGGCAACAGGAGCTCAAGTCGCGATAAATTTTATACTCAACTTCAAGAATCGGCTGCGATCGTTAACAACTTTCCTATGTGGAGTTGTCGTCTGTCCCAAAAGATCTGCTACCCATTTCTCCAGGCTCTCCAGCCATGCTTCGTACTCTGAAAGACGACCCGAATCCAACCCAGATAGAAAAATAAAAATAAGATACGAAGGCTGCAGAGCTGGGCAACGCTACTTTGAAATGTAGCGCCGCTGCCGCTACTGAAAATGTAGCGGCCGCTACATGTAGCGCGCTACTGCCCACCTCTGGAAGGCTGTAATGGCTAACGGAAAATATCGTTGGCGTAGATTCCAGTATTTGTTAGACCAATTGTGGGGACGCTAGAGTCCACTACATTCAGAACCTTCAAGAATGTCGGAAAAGGCATCAGTGAAAGCAGTCTGTATGTAAACGATGTTGTTTCGTTGACGGATAAAAACTGAAGTAGAAATCACAGTCCTATCGGGCATTATTAAATCTGTTTAAGCTAAGTTCGGATAACCTCGTTCGTTGCGTAGTCATAGATGACGTTAGCGATACAGCTAATACTAATCTAACACGAATTCAATTAACACGATAACTAAACATATGCAGAATCTGCGTTTGAAGGAAGAAGTATACCAAGATAGGTGGCCAGACATCTGGTCCAGGCGGGTACTGGAGGTGCGACTGCTTCGATCGGTTGCCAGTTGTAAACTGAGTTAAATTAAAGGCGGGCTTCCTCGTCATCTGGCAGGCTGGCAGCAAGTGAAGGAGGCAATGCGAAGTTCGAGTGTTGGCAATTTCTTACTATAGGTAGTCGTGGCTTGAATATGTTCCGTGAGTTTTTGAAACGTTCATCAATTTCAGGAATTCGATGGAAAGTTTAAATAAGCAGTATGCTTCATTGGCGTTCAAAAGTTTACTACAAATTTTGGCTGCAGCATGAAATGCTTCAACAAAAGAAGCTGCCCGAACAGATCATCTCTGATGTTGTACGTAGGTACATTTCACAAGCAACCTACATTGAATCTATTCTGCAAGTTTCTCTAGGCTTCTATGGTAATGTCTGTACCTGAATTACTCTATATAGAGGCTGAACTGTATATTTCAGCAAGGAGAGTCGGAAACTCGCATAAAATGTTCAGTAGATAAAATGTTCCAGCATAGCACATCTTCAGGAATGGTCAGTATACAAACACGCTGAGTGATTCGAAAAAAAGTCCAGTAAAAAATAATAATACATGGAAGTAATTCTTTTTCCAGCTCACAATACCATTCTTATTACAAACACCGTACGTTGGATCGTTGCATCGCTCTCAGTTCGATAGCAATATTTAATAAGGCTGCCCAAATACGCGCCGACTTGACATCTTGTCTTCCCACTCTAGTCCATGAGCCCAATGGCTACGTCTCAAACTCTCAACGCCATCAGCAAGAAACATTTATAACGTCATGAATTGCCCCCATTTAAGCCTTTCTCTCATAATCAATCTTATTTGATCCAAATGTGTTGAGCAGGCGTTGTAAACATCGTGATGGCCGTACAAGATATTTATTAGTTATATCATTTGACATGGTGTGGTACGTGAAATGCTAAATAATTTTTTTTATTAATCCAGTAATTATAAGATGATGCAGAGTACCAAGGAGAGAAAAAACTTCGCTGGCTTAACTAAACAGCATTGCTACAGCTGCGTAGATAATATATAGGTAATAAATATATTTAGTATGGTGCAGAACTGCAGATCCATCTTTAGTGATAACTTGACGTCGTCGAACGCTGGAAGCGATACCGCAACAAATGAATTAGTGTTGCCAATTTTTTTTTCACAACGAAAATGCCAGATTGCCTGGCTCAAAATACCAGAAATTTTATTGTTCAATAGCAAACTAATACCCTCAATTTTGATGGGACTACCTATTCCTTCTTTAGTCTATTTGACAGGAACGTTGGTTAGAAAGTCATTTATTTTAACATTTTTAAAGTACATTTATCTGGCTTGACGAATAATTATCCAAATTGAACACGTTACATTTACTTCCCTCTGTTTGAAACATTCTGACACTTTTCTTCTATGCCTCGGACAATTTTACGGCCGGACTGGCAGCTGGTCGATCTCCCCAAATTCAGTGAACAATGAATATCTTTCAAAGTAATGAACGTAGCTCCATGAAATTTTGTACACGTATTCATAAGGACCTAACGTGGATGCTAAGCTCGTGATTTTTTTTTATAATTTTGCCTTCATTCATGAGTTAAATGACGATATGTGCTGAAATTTGCAGTGAACAAGACATTTATTCAAAGGTACTGATCGAAGAGATTTGAACGAAATTTTGCATATACATTCCTAACTATCCAACGGTGATGTTTAGCTTGCGACAATTTTTTAGATTTTGCCTTCGTTTGCGAGTTATACGGCTTTACGTATCCGGCACTTAGTCACTGCAAATTTAAAAATCGGCCAGGGAAATGCTATTGGTTTCTCCGTATAACTCGCGAACGAAGGCAAAATCGAGAATTTTCACGAGCAAAACATCACCGTTGGGAAGTTAGCTATTCATATACAAAGGGGAGCGCAGCCGTGCACCACCAATATTGTGCACAAATAAGCCCTGAATCGAACGCCTTGGATCTCTCCGGGCATCCATCAATCAGCCGTGAATAGAACCTGCTATCCGTAGCCGACCCTTGACATCATTCTGCTTTGAATATTTTGAGCTCTACAGTGACTACGCTACCAGACACGAGGTCGAATAGCCTAGAGCCAAATGGCCGTCCACCACTGAACGTTACGTCAGAGCATCACTTTATACCCTGGCCACCGTTCGAACTGGAACTTGCGCGCAACAGCCTGTGACCACTCGGCATTGTCCTCCTCCGTCCTTGCATAAAACCTGCCGTGCACCATCAGACCGTGGATCGAATATGACTTCCGGGCATCGTAAAATTACGTAATTTTACGTTCGCTGCATCTGAGGTTGGGTTTCAGATAGCATAGTTCGATCTGTTCCAAAATTTATTGTGTTTCGACGAGTGGCCGTTCGACCGAGGGCTGGTTCGACGCACGGTCTAGATACGGACGGCTTGGTGGCGGATATCACATTCGCTACAAGTCTCCGGCGCGCTACGTCCGAGTGGTGCAGAATTTTTTCGCGGTACGGCGGACGATGACCTTGACCTTGACCTTATGACCTTATGATGAGTTTAGGACGTCGTAGTCCACGGTCACGCTGATGCGCCGCCTTCGTCGTCCTCCGTCTCCGAGTCGTCGTCGGATGTAACGTTGGACGTGTTCCGTCTATTTGCCCTCATTTGGGCACGCTGATGCAAGATGCTGTTGCTTGTCACTTGCTGTTGGTAGTTTCCCATTACTGGACAATCCGGGATCTTTCTCAACCACTTGTCCAGTTTTATTTTGGAGGTCTCACTCTCAAAGTTGGGAGCCAGTCCGTTTATCATCTTCCAAGTGTACAGTATGATATACCTTTCCCTTCTTCTCTCCAGCGAGTACAGTTCCAGGTGTTTCAGCCTTCCCCAGTAGTTCAGGTTCAGCTCCCTCATGCCGCTGATCCTGTACGTGAAGGTACGTTGCACTGCCTCCAGTTTCCGCACCGCACCCGCCTTGAGTGGAGACCAAAGCTGGCAGCAATACTCAAGATAGGGGAGCACGATGGCTCTGAGGAGTGTAATCATTGGTGCTGCTACTCTCGTTCGAAATGTCCGCCATATCCACCCCATCCTTTGCCGGCTGCGCGCGACTATTTCCTCGATATGGGCATCGAACGTGGCTTCAGTACTCATCAACACTCCGAGATCTCGAACTAGTTGCTTCTCCTCAATTTCTGTGCCATCTGATGCCAAGTAGCGATGTGGCATCCCGATCTCTGTGCGGTCTCTATCTCATTACTTCGAACTTGGTGCCGTTGAACTGCATATTGTTCACTAGGGCCCAATCGTATATTGACGATAGATCATCCTGTAACCTCTCGCAGTCTAGGCCATCTGTGATCTTCATCAGCACTATTGTATCGTCCGCAAATGACGATGTAGATGCGTGGGTGGGTTCTGAGTCAATATCGGCAATGTGGATGAGGAAGAGGATCGGTCCAAGCACTGAGCCCTGCGGAACTCCGCTTTTCACCTTCGCTTCTCTCGATTTCGAGTTTCCAATTGCGACAGCTTGTACTTCCTCCTACCCCCAACAGCCTCAGCTTTCTAAAGCCATTCGATGCTAAGCCATTCGATCGCCGGCTGTTTCTACTGAGGGCTGATTGGTCTAATTCAATTGATTCGTTCTGTCTGGTGGCTTTCAGCTGCCTATATGATTGTCCAGAAGTGTTGAAGGCTTCGTTCCGGAAGGCAGGAATCATGTTGGTGCATTACATCCAAGGCAGTGGTGGTCTTCGGCAGGCGACCCATACAAAGTTTCATTCAAATTTGTTCTGTAGTTAAGAAGAAATTTCTTGTTCACTGTGGATTTGAGCACGTACTGCTGTATAAATCTCGAATGAGGAAAAAAAACTCGTGAACTAAGGCGAAATCTGAAAAATTTTCACGAGCTTAACTTCACCGTTGAATAGTTAGGAATGTATATTCAAAATTTCGTTCAAATCTGTTCAGTAGTACTTTGGAAGGAGTATCTTGTTCACTGCGAATTTCGGCACGTATCGCTTTATAACCCAGGAATGAAGGCGAAATTGAAAAAAATTTCGAGTTGAGCATCACCGTAAGGTCTCAATAGATACATATACCAAGTTTTAACGAGCTACTTTTATTACTTTGAGAGATATTCCTTGTTCACTGAATTTGGAGATTGGCCATGAGACCGGCCGCAAGTCCAGCTGTAAATTTGTCCGCGAGTTTTTTTCTTTTCCTATGTTTGATTGCAGTGACACTTTCCTTTTTATCACAGTGGAACACTTCTTCCCCTTCACTCAAGATGAGCAAGCCACCTAAACAGGTCTTATTCTTCTTCCTTATTTTCGTTCATCATTATTTTGCATTATCTTACATTTTGGGTATTGTCACAAAATTGCGACAACACTTGTTGCAGCTGAGCAGATAAGTTCTGGTGTGAATAACGGATCTATGTAGTATCTTGATTGGTTGCTTGTTCTTCACATAGGTTACTTGTGAAAACACTCGTTCCACGAATGCATTGGACTGGTAAAAGTAGACAAGTGATGCAGTATGTAGTCAGCCAGTTACATGAATAGATGATGACTTTGAACATCAGTGAAATCTCGAATCGCACTCCAGAATTCAAAACCACCAAACAGAAACGGTGGAGCTTGCGTCGCAGAGATCGGTTCGACCATGGTTGAATTAATTCAACCATGGGTTCAACAACCTCACTCGTCAAAGGCGGCAAGGCCATATCATCACTGATCACTAATCAATCAAAAATCATCACACTCATATAAGATTGGAGTTATTTCATCCAGCGGTAATCTCGCGGTTCCAAGAATGGCGGGAAAGCTCTAGTAGCGCCGCTCTGAAGGTAATCTACGTATAAAATCCACGCCTACTCTAGCTGGGGGAAGATCAAACTTCAGAGGCAGAACTTAATGCAGTAAATTTGCAGTAAGTCAGAAAATACCAGATTTAGGCAAATGTATCAGATCTAAAATATTCGTACCAGACACCATCTAAAAATACCAGTTAGTTCAGTGGCCGTAATTGCTAGCTCTTCAGGTCGACCTATCTCGCGCCGAAAGTCACATCGGACATTACAGGCTAAGGGTAGATTACGCCGCTTGTATTTGGTGTTGTGTGGATCATATGTACAGGGTGAGGCAGAGAGGACGGACGGTTTTAAAAACGTCATAAAACTGTATATTTTTACTGAAAAACAACTTTATTGATGCAATCAGATTCACAAAGAAATAGCATTTCACAGTCAAGTGTGAAAAATAATATCTGGTATGTGGTGGCCAGATGTGGTATCTGGTCTCAACATGCGCGACTTCCAAGCGAATTGCGTCCTTTAATTCGTCCAGAGTTTGGAGCTTGTGTTCGTATACTGTAGCCTTTGAGATGTCCCCACAAGAAAAAATCACATATGGATAAATCTGGGGACCGAGGAGGCCAACGAACATCGCCAAACCTGGAAATAAGGCGACCAGGAAAGAGTGGGCGGATGACGCCGTCGTAATTCAGGGACAAAGAAGTTGGTCATCATTTCTGTTTAGCGCTCTGAGTTCACAGTAACAGCACGACCAAATTACCGTCTTCAAAGAAGTAACGGCCAATGATGCACGTTTGCGATACAGCACACCAAACCGTTACTTTTGGGCTGTGCAGCGGTCTTTCGTGTAACTGTTGAGGATCCTCATTAGCGCTAAGCAATAATGGAAATTCTGCTGGTTAACCATTCCGTTTAGGTGAAAGTGGGCTTCGCCACTCATCAACAATATGAGGTGTTGAGCGGTGTTGGAGAGAGTCTACGCAAATTTTCATGAGCACCTACAGCACTGCAGCAACGATTTTGGCCTCCACATACCAGATGTTATTTTCCACACTTAACTGTCTGAAATGCTACTTCTTTGTGAACCTAATTGCACCAATAAAGTGTTTTTCAGTGAAAATGTACTGTTTTATGACGTTTATAAAACCGTCCGTCCTCTCTGCCGCACCCTGTAGTTAAATGCATTGATTGCCCTCAAGTACTCCACGAGTCGGTCAACATTATAGTCCCCTCGTTCTGGTTGGGCCAAAATACTTTTTAGGTTTGCGTCTGGGTTGTCTTGGCATAGGTAAGGGAAAAACTGCCACCGGGCATCACCATAAGACGGACATTCACTGAGGAAGTAGGTTACGGACGGTCTGGGGCACTAAGCAGTCCATGCAGTATGGAGCAGGTGCGCGTTCCATGAGATGGCCCATGAGTGATTCTTGAGTGTCCAATGCGTTAAAATACCAGATTTGTGGAATCTGGTATAGAAATATACCAGTTGGCAACGCTGAACTGTCTGAATAGCCAGCACAAGGTAACTTACAGAACTTTAAGGCTGACAGTCCAAGATGGGCTTCATGGGGGGCGCATGCCGGAGGCCAGCTTTGCCAAACTTCACAATTACTTCATATTTCTTTCCATAGGGAAGAACGCTAGAGTGCATAACAGCCAATGGAGTCACGTGCTCAAAGCCATAGCGCCGTATGTCCACAGCCACAAAATAAGCTTCCCATAGGTAAACATGGCCACACTGCATCTGGCCAAACCTCTCGTCCCAACCTCTTCAGGCCTAACCTACACAAGCTGCAACCTTGCTCCACCTAAAACAAAGCTGAGCGGACCTAGCCTAACCTTATTGGCTGCAGGAAGTTAGAAAGGCAGTCCAAGTGTGCTGATAGAGCCAGTCATTGGCTGCAAGAAGGTTGTGAGCCAGGACAGCGTGAATAGGTTAGGCCAGAAGAGGTTCGGCCGGGGTGGGGAACTGCCTGCTTATGAGCGAGAAAGCTTGAGTATTGGCTGAAGATATACGGCGCTATTATCTTTCGGCAGTGTGTCGCTTGTCTGGATTACAGAGTTCAAGCGTATAGTCTGCGGCTTTTAGTTCTGAGGCTGAGTTAATGCATGGTGAAGCTTGGCGTTGGCTCCAGGGCTAATTTAAGAGTAAAATTTGTGGCCTACGGCTGTGCCCCTAGTGCAATTAGCAGCAGCTTTTCGAGATATTCTGCAATTTCGGGCCTAACTAAGCCGTACAAAGACTCGTCATTATGAATGTAACTGGCAGTCATTATGAATGTAACTGGCAAACTCCCGGTATAAACAATTCCAATCTCCTAACATTTTTCTGTTTTCCTGCCTTCATTTCGAAGAGAAGAGCTCAGAAAATATTCGGAAATGCATGACTGAACGTTTGATGCAGGTTCTTATCCAGTAACTTTAGGAAGATAGTCGGAAATATTAACTCTTTTCTTCTATTTCTACTTTTTCTATTAACTCATTTCGAAAAAGTCTTTACCTCTTGCAGGTTAGTTATGTAGTTTTTGACAGTATCGCTACGTTCAGCGGGGAGCGCAGCCGTGGGTAACAACATTGACTCGTAAACAAGCCCTGGGACCAACGCCAAACATCAGCATGCAATATCTACACATAGCCTCAGACTGAGGCTCCAGCCTGTGACTGAACGGCGCTGTTGTTGTGGGCGCTTTGTGTCAAAAGCCGTGAAGATGCCCGGCTGCGTTACGCTCGGGAAGGTATATGAATAGCACTGTGGACTTGGGCTTTGCTGACCTCTAGCTATCCATCCGTTCAGCGCATGGTTTATTTTTCTGTAGAGCAGGAAGGTGTTTTATAAGAATTTATCAGTGGCAAGATCTAAATTGATATATACCATATTACACTTAAGAAAACTTCGATGTTTAAGTTATCTGTTGAATTTTCTGGCACAAATGAGTATTTACTTTCAAATCTATTCTGAACAGTATTGGCTACGTGTGACATAACACTCAGTTGAGAACTGAGAAGGCTTCATCAACTGGACGATTTCTACGATAAAAAATAAGTGTTTTTTAGCGCAATTTTTTTGCAATGTCACTGTCGGAAGCCAAATATTCAGCGAAAGCTTCGATATATTTAGTTTTCATTCATCACTATTCAGAGTGTGTCCACCACAGGGGAACCAGCGTTTGTTGAAGTTATTAAAGAAATCTTCAAATTCTATCCTAACACACATGCAGTCTGAAGGACCCTGACAACTGTCGGAACATTTCACAAAATCAACATTGACGATGGCAAAAAGTTTTCGGATGCAGCTGACTCGATCGTCTATATGCTTACATTTTTGTTTCCGAGCGCAAGAGCTTTAGTTGCAAGGCTTACTGGTTTGGGGATTGCGAAATATTTTTCGGTGGATTCTTTTATTTTTAAAATCCAAGTGTCGAAATCATTCATTAATTGTTCACAATCGCAATGATCATTTTTGGAAGTAGACACCTGAAGTCGCGTTTTGGTGGCAAGCTTATGTGCCACGCATCTAAGATTGGTTGTTGGTATTTCGGTATTGCCATTGTTGGGCGAGAACGTCCCACTTACAACAAGATAAAACGCCGCCTGCTGACTTCCGGGGTTTCAAAAAGCTGGCTCAGAGCGGAGTAAATTTCTTTCGTGTAATCTTAAAAATCAAAGGGGCCAAAAGTCCAAAACTCGTGTTTTGAGCCGTTTTTTCGATCTGTGACACTTTTCGTACAAGTGGCGAACAAACAATATTTGAACAACGAATTTTTCGTTACTGACTAGTTTTAAGATAGTTACTTCTAGCTTTTTCTCCTGCTGAGGGATGAGATACTAAGGAAGGTAGAGCTTCAAGGAACAAAGGCGAATCTGAAATTATGGCATGAAGGTGCTTATGTTATGAAACAGAAACAGCTTTAGTTCTGAAATTTTGGAGTTAAGCCCCTGGGCGTTCCTGAGGAGAAGGGAGTGTAGCTGCATTATGACAATAAGAATTGGCTAGTCAGTGAGGCGAAGAGAGGCTGTATTTCTGCTGCTACTGAATTGTCCAGGGAGGTTAGGTACTTCGTGAGAGCTTGCATACAACGTGCAAATAGGGATTTGAAGAAGTCTGCAATGAGGCCCAGGAGGGTGGGTTCCTGTACAGGTTACTCCCGCGGGTAGGTTGCTGGGTATGGCACGACATTTTGCGATAGCTGGGGCCGGACAGGGAGAGGGTGCTGGGATTCCGACCAAGCTTCCCCTCTCAAGATGCTTAGGTATTCCTCCGTAATGTGCGGGAAGGTGTGCGAGAATGTTTTTTTCTCTTTCGAGAGTGGACGAATGGAAGGGGGTGGGGGTGGGGGCTGCGCTGCCCCGGGGTCAGTTGCGTTGAGGCATAAAGGGAGGCCTTGAAGCGACTGCAACAGTTGCGCTATTTAGTACCGCATTTGTTAAGTTTGCTTTAGCTTGGGCTTCTGGAGTTGCCATTGGAGTGGAACTGTAATGATTTGCGTTCGTTCTGTTTGATTTCTTGGACTGAGAATTGCTGGGTGATATAGAGATGCGTATTTCTATGACGCTAGCTCACAGCTAGCATCACAGCTAGCGCTGTGATCTGTCCTGCTGCTACTCGGGTAGAAATGCCAGGGCCTTACTGTAGAAGAAACAACGAGGGGATGATGCCGGGCGAGAGCCCTTGCATGAAGCGGGGGGGGGGGCAGCCGTAGGCCACAAATTTTACTCTTAAATAAGCCCTGGAGCCAACGCCTAGCTTCACCATCGGCCTTGCATAGAACCTGCCGTGCACCACCAGGCCGCGGATCGAATCTGACTTCCGGGCATCGTTAAATTACGTAATTTTACGTTCACCGCATTTGAGGTTAGGTTTCAGATAGCACAGTTCTGTTCCAAAATTTATCGTCTTTCGACAAGTGGCCGTTCGACCGAGGGCTGGTTCGACCTACGGCCTATATACGGACGGCTTCAAGTGATGAAGGCGATGTTCCGGAAGGCAGGAATCATGATGGTCCATTACATCCAGGGCAGTAGTGGTCTTCGGCAGGCGACCCATGTGGCGAAGTTTTTGACATGTTGGCATTGACGGTAGAATATTTATACCCGGAAGATGAAAAAATTTACTCATTTCTGCGGTATAGAGATGATGTGGTCCTTGCAAGACTAATCTAAATATCAAAAGTCAATCCTATAAATTTATCACAACTTTTGAATGCGCAGGAAAATAATATATTGCCTATCATTACTTGCATAGGAAATAAAATTTATTTGTTCAAAGTGATATCTTGAAGTGACTCACACCAGAAGGCTGAATATATCGAGAAGCAGTGCTGTAACCTAAAAAAATAGTGCTAAATGTACTGCTCTTTAGAAGTGAAAACTATACTCGATTATACGCTCTGTCAGCTCGGCCGTCCATGGTTCTTAATTAATACGAGTCGGCAATTGGATATAGTCCCATGGTTCAACCTAAGTGTTGCCCAGATTAAGCGGTACTCGCTAGTGTTGCCACCTAAACCGAAGTGTTGACACAGTTTCGTGTCAAAATTTGAGTGTACTCGTCTTGGGCAAAACTGAATTTGGGTGCACTCGTCTTGGATAAAATTGAAGGACCAAATTACCATAAAAAAACGAGAGTTACATTTTCATAGAAAAAGGCCCAAATCGGACAAAAAGGCCAAATGAAATTGTTCAGGCCAATGCATTTAAAAAAGGCCACATTTGCGAAATTTGGCCTGAAAAAGGCCCATCTGGCAACACCGGTAGCCACTTCTCCAATGTCCACAGGGTTGCCAGTGGAGCCGAGTGAAAAAGGCCAATTTAGCTCACAAAAAATGATACAAAAGGCCCCATTTGAAATTAATAAGAAATTCCTAAATTTAAGGTAGTTCTAACCATTTGCAGTGCATGCATTTACTCTCAACGCTTTCGAGAGCAAAAAAATACACCAATTTCACCAAGTGTACGAGCTGAATTACCGACAATGCTACATAGGCTGCCAGGTTCCAGCCTGCACGTTACTCGCTGACCGTAAATAAAACCGTATAATACAGGTCTAGAACTATGATATTTAGGATTCGATTGCCACCTTACATCTATGAAGCTTTTCGATGGCGTAAGAAAGTTTTAGCTCAGTTTGCTAACAAAATAGTGATGTGGCCGGCGACATTAGTGATGTGGCGAAGTTCTTTGGTATTGATGGTAGAATATTTATATGCGGAAATGAAAATAAATGTAAACTCATATCTGCAGCATAAAGATGATGTGGTCCTTGCAAAACTAAAGTTTATATTATTTGTCAATCCTCTAAACTTGTCACAACTTTTGAATGTGTAGAAAAAAATATTGCCTATCATAATTCGGAGAAGATTAATTATATTTATTCAAAGTGAAATTTTGTAGTGACTCACACCAGAAGGCTGAATGTATGGAGAAACAGCGACGTAACCTCAAAAATTAGTGCTGAATTTACTACTCTTTAGAAGTGAAAACTATACTCGATTATACGCGCTCTCAGCTCTGCCATCCGTGATTATTAATACGAGTCGGCAACTGGATATAGTCCCATGGTTCAACCAAAGTGTTGCTCGAATTAGACGGCACTCACCAGTGTTGCCGCCTAAACCTGTAAACCGAAGTGTTGACACAGTTACGTGTCAAAATTAGAGTTTACTCGTCTTGGGCAAAACTAAATTTAGGTGTACTCGTCTTGGATAGAACTGAAAGACCAAATTATCAGAAAAAAACGGGAATTACATTTTTCATAAAAAAGGCCCCAAACGGACAAAAAGGCCAATTTAATTTTTGTCAGGCCAATGCATTTCAAAAAAGGCCATATTTGCGAAAATTGGCCTGAAAAAGGCCAAATTTCGTACCACTGCTTCTCCAGCGCAGAAATCAACACATCGTTGTCCCTCTCGGCCGCGTCTCGGGCACTTGCCGGCGCATGCCTCTGAAGCGGTCAAGCGGCTGAACCCCCTATACACCAGGCCAGTAGCGTGGACAGTCCAAGCGGCGGATGAACTAGCGGCTAGTACTATCCCTGTGTACAGGCACCTAATGACTGGCTCTACCCACACACTCGGACGGTGGACCGCCTTTCTAACTTCTTGCAGCCAATGAGTTTAGGTTAGGTCCGCTCAGGTTTGTTTTGGGTGGAGAAAGGTTGCAGCTCGTATAGGTTAGGCCTGAAGAGGTTTGGCCTCATGCAGTATGGCCATGTTTACGTTTGGCAAGCTTATTTTGTGGCTGTGGACATCCGGCGCTATGGCTTTGAGCACTTGATTTCATAGGCCGTTATGCACTCTAGCGTTCTTACCAATGGAGAGGAATATAAACTAAGTGTGTGGCTTTTGGTAGGCTTTTCGATCTATTTTCTTATTATACATATAAGCGTGAGAATATATTACCTATCATAAATTCCACACTGGACTACTTAGCCCCTTCTGCATCTGCAATGCATGAAATTCGGATTCTAACCCCTAATCTGGCTAATCAGAGTAGAGGCCATGTGAATTGGCAATCACCTAACAGTTGCTGTACTACACCAGGTGTTCAGTACTCCACCAGGTGTGACAAAACCTAAAACTCCGAGCTCTAATTAGATTGTATTCGTTCCTCAAACGAAAATAATTAGAGCAAACTCCGTTTTAGGCTGTTTGCTTTTAACAAGTTGAAAGCTCTATTTGATCTTTTGGATTGTTTCTTCCTCGAATTTAAGCGTATCAGTAAAGAAAAGGGAAAAAAGCTCTGCGATTATGATTGTCGCCAGCGATAATGATTGTCGCCAGCTTTCCTTCCGTTAACCTTGAGCGGTCGCTGTGGTGTGGGCGCAGTTTGCGTTTTCTTCCAATCGCCGCACTGCCCGCGTAATAAAGTTTTGGGAGATGGCCTCAGCACAGCCTAAAACTCCGAGCTCTAATTAGATTGTTTTCGTTCCTCAAACGAAAATAATTAGATCAAACTCCGTTTTAGGCTGTTTGCTTTTCTACCAAAGTCGCCCTTTAGTGTCTGGGGGAGGAAACTTTCAGACTCCCATGAGAGGTAAAAGAAGCAATCGATAATTTAAACAAAGGTTTACTTAATTAGTGGGGCAATGCAAATGTTAGAGACAATAATGTTGGCACTAATTATTGACCGTTCTCCCTGCTACGAACTGTTTTTTGGGAACCGATAACGTCCTCTGATAGCGGATGAATACGTTGGGAGTGCTCCAGAAGCCGTTGCGCATGATTTCCTCCATGGAGGCGTTGCGCATCTAGGCGATGGAGTGGCTGGCCCGCCGGATGTCGTGGCCCGATGGATTTCCAGGAGAGTCGCCGAAGAAACGAAGGGCGTGAGCCAGCCAAAAGGAGCATTTCCCGGCGTTGAGTGGCTTATGAGACTTGGGCTCCAAGAAGACGTGGTTACTGTGTTCCCATGAGGTCGTTCGCTTGAGGTATTCCTTCAAGTGGTAAGCAGGGCATAACGCATGTTTTCCACCCAATGTAAGGAAAGAGATGGGTGGCGGACACCTGTCTACTGACTGGTTTTTGTAGATGAAGCCCGGTAGGACTGCGATCGATACGTCGGTGGGTGAGATGGAGCACCCTGATCTCGAAGCGTTAGCTAGCTCTGATGCTCGGTTTCCGGATGCCAGAGCTGTTAAGAAGAGACATTTAATCAGAAGGTCGTCTGTTGTTATGCGCGGAAGGCGGAAGCGTCTAGATTCAAAGTGTTTGAAGATCGCGTCGAGGGACCAGTCGATGTTTGGTTTGAGAGCGGGAGGATCGGAGAGGAACTGCGATTTCGAGCGCTCTTGGAATTCTTCAGAGGTGGTGTTTACTCCGAAGGCCAGGTGCAGGGGTTTTCTGAGCGCTGCCTTGACGTTACGTATCGTCATAGCCTTCAGGTGCTTCTCCTCGTGGAGGAAGGTGAGAAACCGTAGAACTGTATCGTGGGTGATGTCAGTTGTTTCTGCAGGGAGCCACTCCTGAAAGCGCTTCCACTGAGATTGGTATTGGCGCGTGGTCGAAGAACGAACGGCCCTGATTAGTCGTTTGGCGGAGAAGGCGGGGAACTTTTCTGAGTACAGTAAGGTTAGAAACTCCACGCGATCCATTTCCCGCACTCTTCTGATGAGACCAAGCCGATGCTTTATAATCGAACACAATGTTTTGTAGCTGAAAAAGCTAAAGGAATGAAGAGAAAAATCAGTCAGAGGAATACAACCATAGATGAATACTAGAGAGCATTGAATAATGATACTATATATAAAGTATTGTATAATATGCGAAGTGATAACTATGAATTGTATACGAAGGAGACAAATAAGATTGCACCTAATGATGAAGACATATTAGCAGGTTGTATCAACGAGCTGGCTTTGAACCACTGTTTGATTTCGTGAATTTAATATATATACCCCTCGAGTATTTAATACATTATGATGAAAATAATCATCGACACTTTCTTCTTGAATGCAAAGTTGCGATTTTGTATGACCGCAACCAATATTGATAATAATAAGTCTCTTAGAACATTAATCAAAATTATATCAGAATTTTACTTTGTAGGGAAATTGCCAGTCATTACGCACACATTAAACCAACAGGATTGTAAATGAAAGAGACTGGAACTGAGATTTTAACGCAGTGAAAATGACTAACAAGGTGGGCTTTGAATATAAGTATCAAGATAGGGAAAAATAGTGTAAATAATACCCTTGGCAACGAGCGTATCTGTTGGAGTAAATCTAATAAATGATCGTCGTTGAAGATGAATAAAGAAATAATAATACAATATAACAATTATTCAGACAAAAAAAAAACAACCTATTATGGAGCTTAAACTAACCTGCAGCGGGATTAGCCGAGCGATAAAGATTAACGAGAAAATTGTGTGCGCGACGTTAGCTTATTAACGGTGTTGCCAAGCTAGAGGTAAATTTGCGTGTCGACATGAGCAAACGTGTGCAGGATAAATAGATTACACTTGTGATCCATTTTTAACACCAAACACCTGCATAAATGTATTCTTTATTTTATTCGTGCACCCAGTAATATCCTTTTATTCAGCATTTGTGTTGAAAAATATGATATGCTGTAGCAGTCTAGCGCAGCGTTTCCCAGGCTTCATGATTCCTATTTGAAATTCCATTATTCCCGTAATTCCTTCTACAGTCATTTGCAATAAATCTTATGTATTATAATTTAGTTGAAACCTTTTCAAACCCATATTTTACATAGAATATAGGACTCCCATTTTACTCTCGCTAAAAATGGGGGAAAACTTCGCCTCTTTTGAATTCGAATTTTATTTTCCAATTGTAAATACACATATAAATTTTTCATCCAATATCCTCTGCTATTCTATCTCTGTTCAATTTCACTTCCAGGTGATATCCCGACATGATAAGTATCCTGGATACGGCCCTCCCAAACAACCCCTGTATACTTGTGGTCAGGTTGTAACCACACAAAACCATACACTCAAAAACAAAGTTTAACTAATCTATATACTATTTGAGAACATTATGCTGCACTGACGGGTTTCTTACCGGCATTTTTTGTCCTGCGGCCTCATTTCTTTAAATACTGTCGCCACGTAGTTTTGTTCTGAGGCTTTCCTGTGCCAGCGGCTGCTCGCTGTATCCAAAGCCTAAGTTTGGTTACACTCAGTTGAATATTACTCATTACTCAATATTTAATTTTAATTTCCTAACCTACGTATAAGAAGGGTCATTTATGCATTTCATTCTCCAGGAGATGAAGATAAATTTAATTTTTTGACAAAAGATATATGTATATTTGTAAAATAATTTCAATTCAAAATATGAACCACAGTACAAATTTTTTTTTTTTATTCGTTAAAACAAGATTTTGAATGTTTTTGATTTTTTGCGCTTCAAGTTATTCCAATAGCGCCGCAACCAGTTTTTTGCTTTGGTTCCGTTGCACTACTCGTATCTTGTGTTAGTTTCTCACTTGTTATAGTCACTGCTCGATATAAATGGAGTATTGTCATTTCTTTTGGCCTGAATAAATATTATGAGCCTTGTGAAACGCATGAACATGCAGTGTACGATATATATGCCAATAATGGTTTTTATCGAAATCTCCATTTATTTCTCGACTGCTTCGAAACGACTGCTGCATTAAATTTTAAAATAAAGCAATTTTACACACTTTTTGATACCACTTTAGCTCTAAATGGTCTGCCATACTAAGGAATCGGTGACAGGCCTACGGCCTGCAGTGGACGATGCAACCGTTATTATTATTAATTAAATTTCGGAGGACTTCACAGTAGGTCTATTTGACTCTAGCTAAAAGGCTTGTACGAATCTTAAAGTGAAGGAAAGTAGGATGGCTGTCGATTCTTCTTACTTTAAAACTTTAACACAACGAAACGTCTTGCTCGCTATTTGCATGAAATGTAAACATCATACAGCGGTCAACTGCTAACAAAATTCATGAAGGCCTCAGGAGAAAAAACGGTCTGTACAAGGCTTGTTAGCTCTCGCTCAAAGTAGCGCAATCAGGGAGGCCCACGTACTGCCCCCGCGCCTACATCAGCTCTGATTAATTAATATTAGTGGATGAACTTGCTCGACTTTAGGACGTACCTATACTGGTGACGCATCAGTTCAATACCCTCAAAGCAACGAGAGTTACGTCTTCCGGAGACCTATAATGAAGGTAAAATTATGGTACACTGTGATTTGAAATTTTTATTATACTATTAAAAAACAAACAATGCATTAAATCCTATACAGATAACTCTTGAAAGTAGGTCGACGAGTTCGCAATAATCAAACATTTCAGCCTAGTCTTACGTACGCAAGTTTTGATAATACAAAATTAGGGTGTACTTAAGCAAGACGTATCTTTTTGTGCGTGTGTATAAAAAGTTACGAAGTTTTAATAATCCGGCCCCAGAACCAGAGATTATGCATAAATAATCAATTCGGAGCATTTTAATATGGTAATGTTTGAAGGGCATGAAGCTTAATGGCTTGAACTTAATTGAATAGTAGCAATGCAAAATTTCTAATGAATTATTTTCGAATTAGAAAAGATTTATTAACTGATAATCCAAGTTGGATTATTCAACATTTTGATGACAAATTAGGCGATTTTCACTGTCAACATCTACTATATGGAGCCCTGCTGCCAATTATTTATATGAACATATAGTGGCCACATTGCATTGGTTCACTCGCTGATGTTTTCAAGTCTACTCAAAAATTATGAGCTGTCAGAGGTATGTACGAAAAGTTCTTATGGAAGGATTTAAGAAGCTAGTTACGCATGCTCCAGAAGCTCCATTATCTAATGCCAGATATTCTCTAATTTTAGCTTCTACTTTGTCCTCTGATGTAAACATGAGAGTGACTCTACAAGGACAAAGTGTCTACAGTCCATGCCACTAACTTCGCCACAACACTTATATATCGCAGGCCTTCAAAAGAAACGATCTATTTTGTTAAAATATCTGAGCCACAACTTTCTAGCGCAATCGGAAATGCTTCTTAGTTATCATGAAGAAATGAAACCGTGAAAATTGTACCTCTGACCAGGGGCCGGATTATCAAAACATGCTAAGTATACGTAGCCGCTAACGTTTAGCGTAAGTACAGCTAAGTAGACGTGACTCTACTGAGTGTTATTATCGAAACATTTGCGCGGGAAGCTACGTACAAAAATTTGTGCATAACTGTACGCCTGCTCGGATGTGTCGTAAGCGGAGTTACGTACGAATTTTGAGTGTTGAAGCAATATGAGACTATTAATTTACTAGCAGCAAGTTGAATTGTAATAGAATTTTGTCAATAATGAGACTTAGGTATAATATGGGATCGTGCTAGTGCTTTTAGGAAAAAATATTCTATTGAATTTATACCAGAAGCTAATTTTAAAATTTTCTAAATTCTAGGTCTCTCTAAAAAGTCTTCTAGTTTTGAATGGGAATAGTGCAATTTTTTTACCCTGATTGCAAGAAAGTTTGATGAATGATCACAACAAGTGCATTGCTATTTGGATAACGTCACACTTATTTCTCCATATGCACCCTAGTCAGTCTACGCTGATGCCGCTAACACGACACAACCTCCTTCCATCCACGCGCTCTGCGCACTGAGTCGACAGGAGCAGGAAGGAGCTAGGAACAGCAAATCCAAAGCCTCTGATTGGTCAGTTAGTTGGATGGTTTCGATAATACCTTTTCAGATGAGTCATGCGTAAGACAGTTTTGTTAATGCCAAATTTTGACTGACTTACGCCATACGTAACTTTTTGAACGTAAGTACGAAAAGTTACGTGAACTTAGCGAAGTTTCGTTAATCTCTGCCCAGTATTATACCGTTTCTATGGACGAGCCGGTGATTTCGATTCTAACTCACTGTAACATTCATTGTATTGACCGTAACTCTCCTCTCCATTTTCTGTAATCCCCAGTTAATTAACCACCAACAACTCCATCAAAATTCTCATCCACTGGCAAAATCACAACTGGTTTACTTCTCACGCCATGCAGCAGCACCAGTACAAAGTACGAAGTTTCTACTGGTTGGCAACCTTTCTGCATGACAGCGCCACTGCAGTTCAACTTTCGCGGCTCTGCCTGCAGCTAAACCGCGGCTGACCCGGACAAGATCGTTTCTGGTCTGGGCTCAACGTTTTAACAAAAATTTGAAATGAATTGAGGGGTTGTTCGCACTCTCAGGTAGGTGCAAAAATTTTTTTATTATGAACTTTGAGCCTCTTAGAAGATGAAAAATAAACAATGAATAAGTTTGGCAAGAACTGAAACATACAATTTTTTAGTTCTGCCCGAGTTTGAATAGAAAGTGGACCATGGATTATTTTGTTCGAGCTGCACATCAGCCCCTCGTATTCCCATTTGGATTATACATACTGACTTTTTAAGACGAGTAACTCTTTGAATCATGGTGAATGAATACATGCACATTTATTCTATTAACAGGTAAAACCATTTCAGTTTGTCAAATTTACATAATAATTGCGTTGCATTCTCAAAGAGATGCATCAAAGCATTCAGAACGATATGATATAAGCAGTGATGAAAAGAAGTAATGCTTTTTCTTTTAAATCGGCAGCTGTTTACAATCAGAAAATGGTGAAGTTTCCTGAGGACGTGCAAAAAATATAGCTCTTTCCAGCATACAAGTTTTTTTTAAAGGTCAATGATTCGCGATTTTTCGCGCAACATTGCGTAACCACACAATGGAACACTGATAAGAAAGTAAATGAAGCCAGTTTATCATTAATATGACGGGTATAGAAATAAATTTCTTTATCTTTTCCACTAACTCTGAAGGTCACATTTTCGTGTTCTGCATAAATTTCGGGGTGCGGAGTTTACAATTTCTTCCTTGGTGATCTCAAATCCGAAGATGACGCGACTCCACTTGAAGTAAATGTACTAAAGTTATAATGACTGTGTTATTCAGTCAGCAGTGCGTGTATTTAACAGGAGAAACGCAAAAAAACATTGCGGCGGTCCAAAGCAAAAGATTTTTTTGACAGATCCTCAGCCCGTTACGCTATTCGAACTCCCATTTTGATGCGCTCGCAGTCCCGTGCACCTCCGAGTTTTGTAAGATGGAATTTATTTTGTAATGTGAAAAGAAATATGGAGACTTATGTTAAAATAAATGTGGGACTAGCATGCAACCCAGAACGTCGCGTGTTAGATGCACATTGTAATGCTGAATCTACTCATGGAGCAGCGCATGAATAATGAAGATCATGCTGACACATTTCACTGGTACATCTCGAGATGCAAGTTCAGCTGAACACACTCAGCTTGTGATCATTTGCGATCTTAAGTCATCAATCGCATCATCAGCTTGTCATCAATCGCATCATCAATCGTCTTTGCAAATATGGAGCATCTGTTTAAGATCTTCGACACTTCACCTTAACTAACGCTGAGCACGGAGGACATGCTCTTCATAACAGATGAACATCCACTTGTGATGAAAAAATTTGTTATAACACGAATTGAGGCTCTTAAAGAAAATAACTTTCCATGGAAAAAAATGAGAAAATTTAAGCAATTCTATCATCTCTGCTTGCAATTCCATTTTATTATAGGTATTTTTATTTTTTCAACCAGAAAGTTTAAACTTTCCTAATGAACAGTCAAATTTAAATTCTAACATTTGATTATGGACTATGGAGCTAGATGCCATTAGCAGGGGTGACAGATGATCTCTGAAAGACAGCTGTAAGTACGCGATCGACAAATAAAACCAACTGTATCAATAATATCATAAAGCTATAAAGTCAGACCATGTATCGTACCAAGTCACAGGTCTCCTATCAGCCTTTCGTTCACGACGCGTTTTGCCTTAGCCTCTTACCGCTTAAGCCTTTACGACTACCAACATGATGAAATCTGTCGGTCTTGTCCTTCTTCTCACAGCAGCCTTTGCCAACTCCGGTGTTGAAGGGTGAGTGAACTCAGTAAATGCATTCGGACACTGTGCTCCCCCCTCCTGTTCATCTTTATTTTTAATTATTAGATAATATTGTTACGTGCTCTATACAGCCACTACATAAAGTGCTGAAAAGTTGCATTTACAGCTATGGATATTCCTTGTTTTCCTGATTAGAATGAGTTATGTTCATTTTTTATGTTACTCGCCTGGTGAACTTATTCCTATTCATTTCTCTACCCCAGCCACTCAATCGCCAATGCGTGTGCAGCGGCCCTCTCCAGGAAAGTGACGGACGAAATCAACATGGGTGATCCCCTGTATGCCTGCATGTCGACTCCAGCCTGGTCTGCAGTCGCACGTTAGATATTGCAAGATTTATTTCCACCAATTGATTGATCTGTAATTGCAAGATTTATTTCGACCAATTAACTGATATGAAATTTCAAACCATTGCGTTATTCTATGGGTAATTCACCCCATGTATTTATCTGTAATTATGGGTAATTAACCCGATTTTTTTCTGTTTCAAAAACTCATTTATACACTTTTTCTTTTATATTATTGGTGTTATCTAGATACGTTTCTTGAAATAGTGATTGGAACTAGGTATCATAAATTCACTTGAGATCTAAAACAATAAGTATCAATTTGCGTGTTCTGCAGGTGTTAGTGGCTGCGAGAACTCAAACTTCGCATACGGCCCTCCTAAGTGCCAAGTTCTCGCAGCTCCCTTCATGAAATGTGTCGCGGGAAAAAGTGGTTACGTAAGTCGGGAAGTATCGCTAAGATGCATTTTCATCATCTGCCATGAACTCCACTTTGAATATTAGCTGGCATTATATGTAGTGTTGAACGTTAGGTGACCAATGTTATATTTAGTGCACCATCAGAGATTTCAATTTCAAGCAATTTTATAAGTTATTAAATTATATTATGAAGTTCCATCCATGTAAATGTGACTGCAGCACTCATTCATTCATTCATTTCTAGTTGAACGCTGATGGCTCGATCAACAACACAAAGATCTTAGCCCAGTTCAAGACTTGGGCCACCAGCGACCCCAAGTGCAACATTACTCAGTACGACTTCGCTGTGAAGAAATGTGGCACTACCATCAACAACTACGCGGTAAGTTTTTCTTGCCTTCCTTAACGGGACACGCTAAAAGTTATTTCACATCATGACTATAAGTTGAGGTTATTTTTCACTGAATTCATTTCATATGTTAACTTAGGAGACGAGTGATATTTGATTCGCGAGTATGTGGAAACTTAGGACAATTATTTTTAGTTTCTGTGAAAATACGTGTCGAAATTTCAAACTAGCCAGAAAGTTTCTGTGATCTGTTAATCCCCTTTTCTGATGTCAATGAGACATATGATTACTTATGAATTTGTGTCGCATATCGAATGCTGCGTAAAGTTTTTCCACAATTCTGAGCATTCTTTCACTTCTATCCACTACAACTGAAGCAGCACCTCATGCCATGAACGCTATTATTGATATATTGAACTACTGCACACAGATCCTGCCGAAGGCCTACTGCATCGTCCAGGAAGTTTGATGACCTGCACAATCTGGTCCTCATTCCTTCATCTGATTGGCGGCTTTGAATTGTTTACAACAGGAGCACAATAATACCACATTCTCCAGCAATGCGTCCACGTGCAGTAAAAATTGTCTAATCGGAAATTCATTGTAATTTGTGAAACAATAGATTTATTGTTTATATTTAATATTTAATAATATTTTAGTATTTAATAATATTTAATAGGCAGGGTGGCCCAGTGGTTACAGTTCAGAGTACCAAGGTTGGAGCAGAGAGGCGCGGGTTCGATCCCAGCTCTGTGCGCCAGTTTCTGGTCAGAATCGGCAGGGAGGCCGTGCGGTTAAGCACAGCAGAATTGTTGCTTTATTATTATTATTATTATTATTATTATTATTATTATTATTATTATTATTATTATTATTATTATAAAATTCTACTGAAGTGAAACATTTCGCTTTGTACTAATATATTTTGTGCCAAGAAATTTGTATTTGATGCACTTGAATTTATTTGAATTCGAAAAGTTCAAAGTAATGTGGCTTGAGTAAAAGTTCAAATAAATAAGCGTGTAACCAATCATTATAAACTTATATATAATCAGAAAAAAAAACATTTTTAGCGTTCCTATCACTTCAAAATTAGTGACTTGATGTCCTTCGAACCTCTGCACTTGTTTTGTTTTTCATCCGGCAGGTTCAAAACGTTTCTTAACATTTCAACAATGGAATTTACAAAACATTTTGTGCATGCATGTTGTTTTGATTGACCCTTTTGTTGTTTACAACACATTATGTGCATGCCTGCTGTTTTAATTGGCCAATTTGTTGTGGATAAAATGTAGGGTTGTCTGTTGTCCAAATCTCTCCATGTTGAACGCGCATTCAAATCATGAGATAATTAAAAAATTTATCAAGTAAATTACGCATAAGAAAAATAAACACAAAAGACCCAATTAATTAAAAAAAACAATCGCTACATTTAAAAGGCTGAGATACGATGCGCTTAGTTTCGAGAGACACATCGCTGTCAGTAACATGAAGTAAGTTTCACGAACATGCATTTGGGGACAGAGAAATATTAGAGGGACGTCGTGAAGGCCTATAAGGATGAAATGATAACTGAAATGGGGGATCGAGAGTGGTTAATTGAATAGAAGCCGTATTTGTACGTCGAATCCCATTTGTTTCTACAAGAAAACATGAAACACACAGCATTCATTGTCAATTAGAGTAATTTTTAATCGATAAATGGAATAGTTTTGATCAAGACGATCGTTACTGGAAAATGCTCAAATGCTATTAACATCAATGCGATCATCCTGAGCGAAGGACATGACTATTCTTGCGTTTTGATAGAAATCGAGAGTCATCGTTTTATTTCAGAAAAAATATTTCCTAAAATTCTTGAAAAGTTTCCCGATGTTTGTTACATCTCTTTGAATCAACCCGATTTATGTTTAAGATCATCTACCCCACACTCCTGGATAAAAAACGACTCAGCGACTGTACCGCACTCATCATTCAAGCAAATCATATGAACGATTGATGATGATCTGGTATTTTTTAAAATCGCGGCTCCGAAATACAAATAGCGTTATCAGAAAATAAGTTAATTTCGAAGGTTTTTAGCCTTGTCATGATTAGGTCTTGTAAAATTTATGGATGATTTGTAGATTTGGTTTCATTTGTTATAACTTTACTATTAGAATAGAATAGAATAGAAGTGTCGGCGTTGAAGAAATAGGCCCATGGCCTGTTGCCGATTCTTGAACTTTTCGTGACTTGATTCACAAGGGATCCGGCCTTTGGAACCCGATCTTTCCATAGCTGACGATTGATTGATAATAAGCGGCTGTAAAAGGTGTCAGGGTAGAGGAGGTAGCTTGGCCACAGAAACAAGGGCTCTATTGTTCTACGCTGGCGGGGCAGTGCTGCACGTTGCCCTCGCCTGGCCTGTTTGCGTCCCTCGCTGACTCTTGATCGCGTTATTTCAGATGGAAACACTTTTACTATAGGCTTTTTTTCTATTTGCACTCTATTTTACTGACTTCACTGAAAATTCAGTCATTCACTGACACGGGTCATAAAAAAATGCAAAAAGAGTTCCGAAAACGGCACAGTTAAAGTTAAAAGTTGAAAATCTGGGACCGCAAAACACAAGCGTCCGCTCTCGACCACGGCTGAAACTATTCATTGATCGGTAATCGTTTTAACTTGGTCAGGTTGCGTCCATAGCCTCTCAGGCTTTCCTCGGATTATTCGCGTATAGAAGTTCTCGTATGAAATACAGTTTACGGCAAAAATCGTACAGAGATAGTGTTGCAAGGAAACACTGGTAAATTTAGTGTTCTACTGGGAAATTCCAGTTCACATCTTACATTAACAAAAATATCTAATACAGGAAAAAGAAACCGAGCACCATCTCCTACTTTTACCAGAAAAATTGACCCAGTGCAGTTCCGTTGAGTAGTGCGACGGGGTATTTTAAAAATCTATCTCCTCCTAGAGTTTTGAGCTACAGCAATGAGACATATACCATTCGATTCATAAAGACCATATCTATCGAGTTATCGAGCCTTTTTTTTATTTTTGCCTTAGTTTTTTACACGCATTTTTCCGTTTTCTTCTTATTTTTTTCTCATTTTCTTCAAATTTCCCCCCCCCTCCCCCCATTTTGAATCCAAACTATGCACAAATCCAAAAAAAACTCGTTAACTCGATAGGTATAGTCTTTACGACACGAATGGTATATGTCTCATCGCTGTAGCTTCAAAACTCTAGGAGGAGATAGGTTTGCCGTAAAAATAAGTGTGAATGTTCAGCAGAGCGCGACAAAGTCCCGCGCGCATTGCAATAGGCACTCAATGTAGCAAGGATACGAAACTAAACGTTACTGGAGCTTTATTCCACTCAAGGATGGTGGGAGCGACTGCATGCACACCTCCTCATACGACGCCAGGCGGGTTACTGAGCTCTACCTCAAGTAGACACTGTATTTAAAGTGCTGGGGAGCGAATTACCTACTATCTTATTTGTTAAAGAAACTCCCCCACCCCCTCCCCTTTCATGATCTGTCGTGAACGCATAAATCAACGTACAGAGATGGTAATGGTACCGTTGGATAGGGCAGAATGTCAGCTTCAAGAGAACGGGTAACTGAGCTGCACCTGAAGCAGACACTGTATTTAAAGTGCTGGGCATTGAATTACCTCCTATCTTATTTGTTAAAGAACTCCCCCACCCTCCCCCCCCTTTCATGATCTGTCGTGAACGCATAAATCAACGTACAGATATAGTACCGTTGGATAGGGCAGAATGTCAGCTTTAAGATGCGACTAAAAACCGGAAAAGCCAAATCCGAAAACTTTAGGGTATACCCCCCCCTTAATATTGGACGCAGTTATTATAGTGAAGTATTAGTCTGTTATATCTTGTAGATGCAATTCTTAGAATGGAGTATTCGTTTGTTGAATAGTGACGTCTTCATGCAGTCCTAATAAAATGACGTCTTCCCTGCAGTGTTTTTTCTTAACCAATACGCTTTTCATTATATTTGTTGTTCCAATTCACCATACTGCAGAAAAGCGCCGGTTGGAAGTTTACTGAGGCTTCCTTCATTGAGCGCTCATGTTTACGCGTTAATAGTAGGTTAATTACGCGCTGATAGTAGCTTTAATTCAGCGTTAATAGTAGCATTAAATAAACGCTAATAGTAGCTTGAAATAAGCGCTAATAGTAGCTTGAAATAAGTGGTAATAGTAGCTTGAAATAAGCGCTAATAGTAGCTTGAAATAAGCGCTAATAGTAGCTTGAAAAACGCATTCCGGCTGGCTGAGTGGCGTTTTACGCGCCTGTGCCAACTTATTTTGGGACAAGCCGGGATAGACACTTTGGTGAGTAGTTTTAACGCAGCGATTTGTTTCAGTGTAGGGGCACCTCGTAGTACACAACATGAACGTGGCTGCTTGCATAATTTAGAAGTTGTGGCCCGAACCTTTATGCTCATCTCACTTATGTGTATCGACAAAAATAAAATATTGTTATAAAAGGAAAAAATATTGTGCGTTATTACCATTGGCTCTATTTACGACGCGCTCCTCTGATGAGCTTTCTCAAAATTTAACATCGAAGTTTATCAATTAGATGCCTTAATTGACAGTGTAAAAACTACAATGCCGTTATTAAATGCGGATTGCAATTAAAATGCTTTGACATGACCGGACTTCGCACTAGTGCCTATCGTAAGGTGAGTGTAAAGTGATAGTCAGAAATTGTCTTTAGGTCTCAAGTATTAATTACGTCAACACCAGGAGCGGATGTTGTCCGTATCTGAAAAGCAGGATGGACTTTCAGACAGGGTCACCAACCTGTGCTAGTGCGCGAAGACGCTGTGCTTTGTACGCTACAACTTGGTTCTCTACGGCGAAGATTGATTGAATTCTTTTGTTAAGATCAAAATTTGCCATCATAGATAACAGTGACTTTTCTTCAGCTGCTTTCTGTGCTGATTGCTGCCAGTAATAAAAAAAAAAAACAATCAAACCGTGCACTTAAACATTTGGAATTCTACTCGTTTTCGACCGTGCCAACAGAAAATATTAATTTACTGCACAAATTTTATGAAAGTAAGACAATTTAGAATGTGTGATATTCATATGGACACTTGTTTTGGGAGCCGATCACAATTGAAATGGTCTTCGTTTGAGACGGATAATCCTGAAAAGGGCTTCAAAATTTTTATCCATACTGAGTGAACCGTGACACATTATGGAAAATTTGAAATTTTTCACAGAGCTGGTTTACCTGATTTAATGAGAATGAAAACCACTTTTTCTACGGCCAATTAAAATTTTCCATGAACATTTTTTATTATATTTCTCTCGGAGGTCGGGTTTTTGCAAGTGAAAGAAAGCGTAACCCACTATAACTTAAAGTCCTTGATATTAACTTCTCTTCAATCATATCTAATGTTAAATGCTACAGTGCCGCACAAATTATCACCAAGTTGAGAAGTATATCAAGCTATCGAATCAAGTTGTGCAATCCTAAAAAATATCATTAAAAAATATATTATTTCATTTGAAATGAAATTTCCTGCGTCGTGACCTTTTAATGTGTCTTATTAGTTCAAAACTATGTGCTATATAATATATGTTCATCAGAAATTGTTTAAAAAATCACCACATTTTCCAATGAAATATTATAGAGACTAGCCTTTGATATTTAAGCTCAAAAAATTAATCAATTAGAAGGAATAATTCTAAAGGGTCTAAATTAAAATCCAAATTTCCATATAGAAGGCTTATTAACGAAAATATGTCAGTGAATGACATTTAACTACGACATTCAAACATCATCTTGAAAAATTTGTATTCTTAAATTATTGTTTTTGGCATGTCCAAGTTTGCAAGTGCGCAAAAATAATTTTCACCCTCTATAACTCGATCAGGATCAACCTCAGTGTTTTGCTTTGACGTGAATTTCTTGATTTGAAACAACACAGCTACGTCCGGTTGCCGAAAATTCGTGTTGATTTAGCCATGTCGATAGCATTAAAAGCTAGAGCCGAGAGCATTCATGTAAATATAGAGTTGTCGAGAGCATTTATTGGACCTTGATCGAAGTCCTTTCATGAATGTATGGTGTTGGAGCATTCAACAGCTTACTATATATTTCATAGGTCCCTATACGTTAGTAATTTCGGCAATCTGATGGTTCGCAACGTAATTATCGTAAAAGCTTCACATGAGATTTTTCTCCTCTCCGGCAACCATTGTCGAGGCCACCGCGTCCATCTAAATATCCGCAATTAAATTCCGTGTGCACAAATTGCGATCAATCTAGCGATCGAAACAACGTCGATCCTTGCATTGCCGAGAAAGCAAATACTGAAGAAAAGTATATCTTTATGTGCCCGTCAGTATCCGTCTTGTCTTTTAAACCTGGCATTTCATGCAAGACTGACGGTAAGTTTGAACGTGAGGACGGGGCTTTACCCCGACTCTCTACTCAAACAAACATTTCCTGACTTACTAAACATCATTAGCTACAAAAGGGGACAAGTGGGGGGCTTGAGTCGATCATTGGCTGCAGTAAGGTGGAGAGTCGGGGGTTTTCCTTCAAGAAGACTAGACGAAGCTATGCAGGAGCATCTGTTCAGTCTTAAAATGCTTAGCAAATTACGGACCAGGCAATAAGTCCAGCAGCTATCTCAATCAATCGTCAGTTATAATAATAATAATAATAATAATAATAGCGGTTTCAGCGTTATTAGGCCGTAGGCCTGTCGCCGATTCTTAACATCGCAGCACATTCACGGCATTTTGCGGTCTCGAACTCGCAACTCACTGCTACAATTCTGCTATGCCTGCTTAACCGCCCGGCCTCCTTGCCGATTCTGACCAGAAACTAGCGCGCAGAGCTGGGATCGAACCCGCGCCTCTCTGCGCCAATCTTGGTACTCTGTACTTTAACCACTGGGCCACCCTGCCCAGGGTGGAAAGATCCACTGTTATGGAAAGATCGGGTTCCAAAGGCCGGATCCCTTGTGAATCAAGTCACAAAAAATTCAAAAATCGGCAACAGGCCATGGGCCTATTTCTTTAGTGCCGACACTTGTATTCTATTCTATTCTAAGAGTAAAGGAAGAGGCATGCTGAGGTGTAGCCTCCATGATAACTATACTGCCTTAAACAGTGGCTGCTGACATACGGCGCAATGGGTTTAAGCAGTTGGGCATCAGGTGTGGCTTGCGATGTTACTAGCAACCTTTAGTGTGTTTGGCACGCGAGTCACTATATTAAGGTTCAACTTTAATATCTGGTACTTCCAGCTTAAGGGTTTTTGAATTTTCTTCAATTTTAAACTAGCATTTTACTTCAATAACGCCCATAGTTCTCATCAGTCTGAAATTTTTATTATAGTATTTATTCCTCACTTCGTCCTTTAATAATCAAGTTACTTTGAATGCTTAGCTCACAAAAAAGTGGCATGAACCGATTCTACTTGAATTTATGATGCTTAAAAGATGATATAGCTGGTATCTTATTTTTTCAAAAAACGTGTTAATTTTTGGTCATTTTACTTGATATTTTCCTCTATTTATTTAGGCATTCAATTGACCGGAATATTTCTGAGGGATTGCCTCTCTACCTGAAAAAGCGGTCTGCATCAATAATATTTCGGTTTAATCAATACTCTAGACAAAAGCTTGACCACACCATCTGTTTATCATACGGTGAATTTTCTCACCTCGGAGACGGAGTTGAATGTTAAATTTTTGACGAGTGACGAGAGCAAAATTCTCAAAGTCAAACCTTGATCATAAATGATCAGGTTAATGATACTAAAATACGTATTAGTTGTTATATTTAATTCTGTCATGTGCTGAGAAAATGTTCTACTAAGAATAATACAATAAATACGTAAGGAAAACGATAAAAAAAATATCGATACAAATAAAAACCGGCTTCTGAAGTCATACAACAATAAATTTCAATTTTTTTCCTCCATTTGAGAATGATAGTTTAAATTATGCAAAATTAGCAATTTTGCTTATCTACAGAATTTTCGTCTTGTTATTGATACGATTCAGCGACTTTTGCATCATGGTCCTCTAATACGACTCGCTATACATCAGATTATTTTGTTATATGTCATCTGGTTGAGCGAGACAACACGAGCACAATATATCTAAATCCTAATCCCAACCACCTCCTAATCTAATAAATAAATGTTCAAATATTATTTTCAGAGATTTCACATTTTAAAATGTTTTCTTGCTTACTGCTACTGATATTTATTACAAATGTGGGAGATTGCTTGCTCGTCCAAAATTTCAAGGAAGATCGACGGAATGAAATTAGCGGAGTCATCCGGAGAGATCGGAGTCATATCCGATCTCAAGCGACCCTACAAAAGACTTGGGGAGAAAATTTGCTGGCGCATGCGGACTCCCGCATCGCCCATCGTCAAGATCCAGACTTTACAAAGCCACCCGCGACGCAGACATCGCACCGCGATACCGGCTCAGCGCCAGTGGCCGACGAGCACTCGTTTTTAGGAGAGGAACTGAATCTTCAACTCAGACGAGGCCGCGGAGCCGCTCACCACCTTACGCTAGAGCAAGAAGTATCGGACTTGAAAATTAAGAAGGAGCCACTTATTGCATCAACTGCTGCTCTATCGAATGAAGGCTATACTAGACATCGTGAGAAGAGGCAAGCAGAACTCTGCCTGCCTCCGCACATACATGCATATTTTACAGGAGCTATAAACCGCCTAGAAAAACTACCCATTAATTTAAATTTCTTTGCAAAAAGACTGCCTTTTACAATAAAAGTTAAAGCCTTATTTTACGGTGCCAACTTAGTGTCGGATTTTGACAAAGAATATTCGATTTCTTCAACCGAAATAAAAGTCCAACGGTCAAACATATGGCTTCGATGTCAATTGCAATTTTCGCATACTAAACATTTTCTAATAGTTTTTTATTTTTCCCATACTATAAGTATTAAGTGTCCAACAGCTGAAACAAATAAAACTTGGGACTGGAATTTTAAGCATAACTTAAAAGAGCTACAAATTTCCCTCATTGGTAACGTTCATTGGTACGAAGGCCAACAGGTTGATGACTGTCAGCTAAATGGAACGACTCAAGTCCCGACCACAACCACAGGCTCCCAAGTCCCGGTATCGAGCGTAACCAGTACAACGGCTGTTACAACCTCAACAACCGAGTCGACTACAGAAACTGAAGTTGTTTACAGTACTGATGCTGGTAAATATCAAGACTATTTGTCAATGGTATCGGGATTTATTATTCCGTGTTGTAAAATGTACAATCATCTACTTAGGGATCTGTTCTACTGTAATGGTAGTCACTTGAAATTAGGTACAGTAAAGTTATTAATAATAGTATTAATCGATATAATGATAATTCAATCTTCAAATTTCTTGGGAATATATTCAATATTTATTAAGTTTATGAAAGATCAGTTTTAGATTCTCTCGTGTGATGAATAAAAGAACAAATTATAGTGGTTCAGGTTAATATGAGTTTAGTAAAAATAATTGAATAGATTTTACCGTGACAATTTTTTTGTTTGCTAAGTGGAACATAATTTATTTGGATTAAAGGTTTTGAGATTCGCAAAACTTGAAGTTCATTCCATTTCTTTGATTCAAGTTCACGAACATAAAAGAATCGACAAAATTGTTCAATTATATGTACATTGGTGAAAACCGATTTTTACCCTCGTTGATGGGCAATAATTGAATTACGATCTTTCTTTTGGGTAATTGAGTTCTTCCAGGGGATCTTATAGAATTAAATTCTTTGCCCAACCATTTTCGTAGATTTCCGGCGCCATTTAGGGGGTGACGGAAACGCAGTATCTTAAATTTCGTTGCATGTCCTCATTGCTGACTAATTATGTGTGATTCCAGAATGACTCATATTAATATTAATCATTAAAATGTTCAATCACTAATATGCAAGTTGTATCCACACTTCATTCCCTGATATGATTCAATTTTCAGGCACCAACGTAACAGTTGGGATGGACGAGCCTGCGTCCAAGGCAGAGACAATTTCATGGGATCTCAACTGGTTGTGGCTGCTGCTGCTACTCCTGGGTCTGCTAGTCGTGGTCATCGCTATAGCTATGATCAGGAAGAAGAAAAAATGTATGTATGAGACCGAGTACACTTGGTAATATGGCATATATCAGCTGCGTTATATATGAATATTAAATATTGTCGAAATCCTAATGGTCATTGATATAGCTATGATCCGGAAGAAGAATAAACGTATGTATGAGACCGAGTACACTTGGGATTATGGCATATATCAGCTGCGTTATATTCAATATTAAATGTTGTCGAGATCATAATGGACATATTTATGACCAGCTGCGTTATATTTAAATAATAAAATTTGTCGAGATCATAATGAACATATTTATTTCCAGTGAAAGCCACCGTACAGCCGGCAACTGGCATAAACCGTCAATCGAGCGTCAACTCTTTATACGGATGTCATCCTGAAATAACAAGAGGACCAGCCAGCGCTCGAAACAACCAAAAGTTCCAAAACAACAGCTCTAACCGTACTAGTTTAAACAGCCTTTATCAACCCAAAAAGTTCCAAGACAATAGCTCTAGCCGTACTAGTATAAACAGCCTTTATCAACCAGCCGGAGGCAACAGTGTCGCCGCTTCTGTGAACAACGCTGGCAGTGAAAAGCACGTTCCTGGAGCTTGGATCAGCACAGCAAATGGCTCAGCATATTATAATGCGGATTTAGAGTTACAAGATTCCATTTACGAAAATTAGACTCATATTCACAGTAAATTTTCGAGAATCAGAATCATCATTCATAATCGAATTTAATCATCCTTACGGAGAAGTTTTGTCCTGTCTCGAGCTGTCTTCAATTGTCAAATCTTAAATGTTTAATTAAGTAAACGAAAGTATTGACTCCTAAAAATATGAGTAAAACTTAAAATTTTTGTTAAGCGTTAGTGTTAATTTTAAAGATAAACTCAAAATTAAGTCATATACATTTTTTTGTACCTCTTAATAAAAATTACTTATGCGAGATGAATTAAAACTCACCTCGTCTCGTAGAAAATTTATTGAAAATTTAGTCAAGAGATATATCTTTGCCATTATATACGTATATCTTTATACCTTTGCTGGTACTTCATTGTTCGCTCATGACGTCACTCGGTCCCAATTCCGTTCGCACACCACATGCGAACGGTTGATGAAGAAGGAATTATCAAAGAAAAATAACATGTGAGCAAAATTCACTTGGCAACCGCTCTTCAATCGCAAATGATGTATATATAATATATAATCTTTCTGCTGGTCGTCTGTTACACACACCTTTGCATTTAGTTGCTTGCCACTCCCACGCAGCAAGTCGCCTGCTACTAACTTATCACATAAACGAGTCGTCTGTCATACCTGCAGCCAGTCGCCTGTCATACCTGCAGCCAGTCGCCTGCCACACCTGCTGCCAGTCGCCTGCAAAATCTGCAGCCAGTCGCCTGTCACACCTGCAGCAAGTCGCCTGTCGCACCTGCAGCAAGTCGCCTGTCGCACCTGCAGCAAGTCGCCTGTCGCACCTGCAGCAAGTCGCCTGTCACACCTGCAGCCAGTCGCCTGTCACACCTGCAGCCAGTCGCCTGTCACACCTGCAGCCAGTCGCCTGTCACACCTGCAGCCAGTCGCCTGTCACATGTGTAGCCAGTCGCCTTTCACACCTGCAGCCAGTCGCCCGTTAAACCTGCAGTCAGTCGCCTGCTAAACCTGCTGCCAGTCGCCTGTTAAACCTGCAGCCAGTCGCCTGTCACAACTCACACCTGCAGCCAGTCGCCTGTCACACCTGCAGCCAGTCGCCTGTCACACCTGCAGCCAGTCGCCTGTCATGCCTGCAGTCAGTCGCCTGTTAAACCTGCAGTCATTCGCCTGCCGTACCTGTATCTACTCACACCACGGCAGTGGGAGCGCAGCCCTGCACCACAAATTTAGCTCGTAAACAAGCCCTGGCGCCAACGCCTACCCTATAATGCAATAACTTAACTCAGCTCACACCCAAGAAGCTGTACGTAACTGAGTCATCTCCCCACACCAACTTTAAGCAACACCTACCTCACTCCACAGCCTGCTGAATCAAATAGTCAATTGTCAACAGGTCCTACTCCACACGGCAGTCATAGCCCCGACATGACTGCCGGCCGCTAAATTCTATTAAGCCTGCAACGCAACTGTTGTGAACGCAACATATGTCTTAGGATACTAGCTTAATTCTGTGGTCTTGCGAATCCTTTTCGTTCATTCGTCATCTGTCGGCTGCAAAGTAAAGACCGAACTAAGATCAGGAACTAATTTTGGTGAGCCTAGTTTTCATGTTTGAACATTTATGTGCTGTTTATAGAAAGCCTTTATAATTACTTTGAATATTTTCGAATATTGGTTAAAAATTCAGTAACCTTTTTAACTCACTATTACTATTAATACAAAATTACTATTTTGCATTTGTACCGGTTTCTTTCCAAACACCGTGACTTCTGGGAACATAAAGCAAAAATTAACCCTGGATGCACGCGTATTGAATTAATCCTGCCATAGACAAAAGTTGCTCTGTAAAGCACTAAATAGCCCACAACACCAACTATTACTCACACGGGAATATTTAGATTATAAGGATTGGGATTAAAATACCAGCATTATCGTTTATATTAATCTCTAACAAGGGACACTGCATTCAATTCAATAGTTTGTGAGTAAGATTACCTTTAACGCTGCACTAACATCGTAAAATTGTACTTATACTCTGAAGGAAGGATATCTTTCAGATTATGCCACGTGAAGCTACAGTTATCGATGCTACGGTGATATCTGTAAACGCTATAATCGTCTGATGCAAGGAAGTCAAGGAATTCGTCGAGTTGGAAGGGTAAATCATGTATATCATTAAGAGGAAGCTAAGAAAAATTGTCCTTCACGAAGACTTTAGTGCATAAAACGATAGTTTTTTTTCTGCTACTCAGGGATTTGGAGCCTTTGGCCAAACACCAGATGTGATGAATGACTGTGATTCATCCTCAATTATTATCCAGACTCCAGCGCTGTGGGCAGTAATGAAATTAGTCGTTGTTCTAAACGAGTGGTTAAAAATACGCACCCCACTATAGACATGGCAAGTGAGGCGTGACTAAGAAATTCACAGATTTTATGTCCAAGTGCAAGTTTTCTTAATAGATCTTTATAGCTAGGGTACCTGGAAATGATAATTGGAAGCAGATCACAGCTGTGTCAGGAAAGCAGAACACAGCTGTGGGAAGTTAGACCGTAGATTTATTAGTCTCGCTGCATTCACGAAGTAAGGAGAGCGATGTTTGTGTTCATAGCTCCAATACGATGATTTTCATTCGTTCAAGTAGATACATGTGAATTACTGTCAAGTGTTAATACAATGTGAATTGTGGGGCTTGCCGTCATCACGACGGTGAAGCTAGGCCGAATAATTTGAAGTTGAGAGCGAGTTAGCAGACATGCTTCGAATTTGTATGCTGGGCGGGACTGCTCAACTTTTCACGTCTTGAGTTTAGACTTTAGCTCAAGGAAAGTTTCTACCTTCACTCTCACCCTGTCTTCCATCATCAGGATAATTATTTTCGATGTGATCTCGAAAATCATTAGCATCAAATGATACTGAGGAGAAGTGAATTGTTCTGTGTATCAATCGCGTTGCCATCAAGGCCAGCCAGGTTCACTCAATACTGCCAGGCACTTGCCAGGCACTATCCAACATTCTTCAATGCATTTCTTTCGAAGCATTCACACCAGCCATGCAAGGCCCCTACCATGTCCACGGTGTGAATGCTTCAATGGAAATGCATTAAATAATATTGGACTGAACCGTGACTTGCACGTGTCCGGTGGTAGTATGGTGAGAACCCGGCCTAAAGTTTCTGCGCGTTGTTGCTGGATACGTGCTGGTTTGTGGACTTGTGATTGATCATTTTCTCTGCAATGACTTTTCTGTCGCGTCTAAGAGGAACGCTGGCATCGAGGGAACACGAGATTTGACCACAATCTCTTCCTCGCGCCACATGGACATCGATTTCGACAAGAGGCTGGTTTAGACTACGCGCAAGATACCGTCAGCTGGCACGTCCAAGTCAGGATAAGATTCCAGGTTGAAAACAGTCCGCAGATTGGTAGAGGGTATAATGAACAGCTTGCTGCACGCTGGGCAGCGGAATAATGAACAGCTTGCAGTTTACTTGCCAGCGGCCCACGGACAGCACCACAATGCAGCAGAGCCGCTAGTACACACCATCGTAATTTAAGACTGATTTGCCATTCCATCAGACTGAACTTGGTGGTCTCGCTCACCTATTAAACCTATATATAAATATAGTTTTACCTATACATATAAAGTTCTCGCTCAATGAAAATTCATCAGTCAAAAGTTATGTATCAACCACAAGGGGCGGAAAGACTATGACCAGAGCGCTGAGAATTGCGACACGAAGAATGAACAGCTACTAGAAGGAAGACACTCGTACGTGAGGCCGCTCACACTGCCACCTCTCACAGGGTAGCCAAGAGCAAAGAATACTACCAACGTAACGACTGACGCCCGCATCTGAGACCTGCAGTTATTTTCCCGTAGCCAAAAAGAACTTATAATTTCAGGAGCTCCGTAAAACTTGGAAGCTCTAAAGGACATTCAGCACATATTGACTACCAAATCAGTCTTCATAATCAAGGCGATCTACGAAACGAGTTTGCATCGGAAAATAAAACACAATTGTGAAATACTTAAATATTTTGATACAGCGAATTCCAGCAAAATTTCGTCTCCACTTTACACAAAATTGTTGCTGAATTAGAAAACTAGACTTCTTCAATGTCAAGTTTAATATTATTTCCATCTTATCATAAAAAGAATTACGATTGCTGAAGCTATAAAATATTAGCAGTGACATGCATCTCGTCAAACTCGTCATGCTCCACGATACCTTCCTCCAAGTCTGACTGATCATCAGCCATGAGCTCTTCGACCACCTCGTACTCCTCCTCCTCTGCCTCCTGAAGCTTCCTCTTCCTTGCGCCGCTACCTATTGACTGTATCGCCACCATTCTATATGTTTCATTGAAATTCCTCAGCTGTTCTATTATCTTTGAATGATAATCACGCATTTCTTCGCGCATTTCGCGTTGTATTTGCAAGCTTTCCTCGAGCATGGCGGTGGTGCGGCGCATGAAGCTCTGCATGGACGAGCCCAGGGACGACGGTCCAGCGGTGCCGCTGTGTCGAGGTGACGAATGCTCCCCGTTCTCGTCTGGTGACGCGCCCTGAGAACATGGTCGTCAATAGGGTACTTAGATTATCGCTTATAATATGGTTGTCATTAGGGTACTTAGATTATCGCTTAGAACACGGTTGTCAATTGGGTACCTAGATTATCGCTTAGAACATGGTTGTCAATAGGCCTGAATAGGGTACTTAGATTATCACTTAGAACATGCTTGTCAATAGGGTACTTAGATTATCGCTTAGAACACGGTTGTCAATTGGGTACCTAGATTATCGCTTAGAACATGGTTGTCAATAGGCCTGAATAGGGTACTTAGATTATCACTTAGAACATGCTTGTCAATAGGGTACTTAGATTATCGCTTAGAACATGGTTGTCAATACGGTACTTAGATTATCGCTTAATTGCATTCTTCCTACTGAATATTTAGACAATTCACGAGAATAACTTACAACAAATTCAACGAATTTAAACAGAATCATCCAGAATGAAAGCAAGCACGATGTCAAGGCAACTTAGTACGTATATTTAAATTAAAATGTTTTGACAGGTAATGTAAAATCATCTCAGAAATCATTGTATCTTAGAATATTGCTTGTAAAACTTTGTCCACGCAAATGTACGTTGATGGCGCAGTTGAGAACGTACTTAATATATCTACATGCGTTAGTAATACAGGATGATTCGCGAAAACTTCCTGTTTTGAATGTTCAATAAAAAAGAGCTAGTAGATATATCATAACAATGTACATTATTGGAAAAATACATTACCTCAATTTTTGTATCACTCACTTTTAAAGATTACATAGGATAAATGACGGCCCCCACTGTCAATGCATTCATTTAATCCATATTTGAAGTTCCGATCTGAATGTGTTGATAATATATCTGAATATGCTCAATATATCTGAATGTGTAGATAATATATTTATATGGATCGATGGTAAATTTGAAATGCAATGATGATAAATACGAATGCGTTGATAATTTATATGAATACGTTGATAATGAATGTGAATGTATTGACAATATATTTGAAATGGTTGTTATGATAACTAATTGCATTGATAATATATCTAAATGTGTTGATAATATGTACGTATATCGAAATGCGTTGACAATATATCTAAATGAATTGACAATATATCTAAACGCGTTTTGCTAGAATATTCAAATGCGTTTCAAGGATGCCTACATAAATGTGTTCCTAGAATATTCAAATGCGTTTCAAGGATGCCTACATAAATGTGTTCCTAGATTATTCAAATGATGTTGATATGATACGTAGATGTGCGCAAGAATCTCTATCACATAACGGCTCAATTCTCCCCAGATTAATCAGCTGATCCAGCATCGATGATGGAATTAGAATTTAATGGAAGTAAGACAATCAAGGTTTTCATATTATCAGTCTGCTTATATCGCAAGTTCACAAGGAATTTAAAAGCAAAGAAAACACCAAGCAAATTCACCGTAGCGATATTGAAAAAGCTTTCAATATCGATATGGTGAATTTGCTTGGTGTTTTCTTTGCTTTTAAATTCCTTGTAATGACGGTTTTGAGGTATTATTGCTTTGAAGTTACTGAATTATTAGTAACACAATATCGGCTTAATGGCAGTCAGGATATGTTCACCACAATATACGAGTATTTGATAAATAAATTCATAATTTTCCACATAAAGATGTTCTGTGTTGCAGAGAACTGCATTGCACTCACGTGGTATTGCCGGATCTCTCGCCAGAAGACCGTCCTGATGAAGTCGTAGTAGAAAGGCTTGTCAACAAAAAGCTGTCCACGCGCAGCCTGCCGCTCGTACTTCCGCACTGCAGCGATCATCCTCTTCACCTTCACCTTCACTTGGTACATCGTCAACGGATTTGACTCGCACTGCAATTAGATTGGACTTTTACTCACTGGCTCCATCAGGGATCAAAGAAGAATTACTTACAACCTTAATGATGAACCTGCGTTAATAAGCCTCAAGATACTCGTATGCCTCTATTTAGAAAATGTATCAACACCTTCGAATGCTTTCGTTAAGAAAATGTACTCAGAAAGATTAAGAAAACAGAACGTCAAGAAAATATACTCAGACTTTCAAAAGCTTCCATTAAGAAAATTGGAGGGTAGGTATGTGTTAAGATAACCTTACAACTACAGAATTGGAACAAAAATATGAGAAAGAAAAATATATAATTACAAGTCCATATTAATAAAAATCATTTGCCATGTTTTAAGCAACGATAAGCGCGAATTCTAGTTGACGTCGGGGAAAATCTAAATAAAGATAACATTCCAACTCCAGAATTGGAACAAAAATATGAAAAAGAAAAATATATAATTTCAAGTCCATATTAAATGAAGTTCATTCGCTATATTTGAATCAGCAATAAACGCAAATTCTAGTTGACGTCATGGAAAATCTAAATCAATTGTTGAAAATTTATCCAACAAGATCGTGTATTAGGTCTCTTAAACCTAAAGCACGTTAAGAAACTAATTTAAAAAGGCACATTAAGAAACTAATTAAAAAAAGCACGTTAAGAAACTAATTAAAAAAAACACGTTAAGAAACTAATTAAAAAAGCACGTTAAGAAACTTAAAAGCACGTCAAGAAACTAATACATTATTAATAAAGAGTGACGAGTTTGTTGGCTCTATTAGTCACTTAAAAGCACGTCAAGAAACTAATACATTATTAATAAAGAGTGACAAGTTTCTTGGCTCTATTAGTCACTTAAAAGCACGTCAAGAAACTAATACATTATTAATAAAGAGTGACGAGTTAGTTGGCTCTATTAGTCACTTAAAAGCACGTTAGGAAACTAATACATTATAAATAAAGAGTGACGAGTTTCTTGGCTGAGCACAATCCCAGATCGACCTCCCCTGCAATACTACCAGCGGCGAGAAGCAAGCAACAGCATCGTGCATCAGGTGGCCCAAATGAGGGCGGATGAACGATAATCAGAGGCGGCGATCCATCGTGGCCTGGGACTGCTATGTCCCAAACAAATACTAAGGATACTAAGGATTAGGCTCTATTATTGACTGACGTGTTGACTGACGTGTATGTTGACGGCGCTTGTGATAAGCTTCCAAGCCTTGACTTTCTCAGCGCGGCTCCTGAGCATGTCGAGACACTCCTCCATGGCGTGCATGAGCGTCCTCGTCAGTGCCGGCGTCCATACGTCGTCCCTGCTCGCCACTGCACAAACAAGCTCATTAATTACTTACGTACAGGTTCAAATTAAAATAGTTTGTCAGGCATATTACAGAATACAGAGCAACAAAACAAGTCCATTAACTACTTACGTACAGGTTCAAATTAAACTAGCTTGTCAGGCATATTACAGAGCAACAAAACAAGCTCATTAATTACTTGTGTACAGGTTCAAATTAGGTTGTCAGGCATATTACAGAGCAACATTCTGAATTTAGTGAAATCAGTGCATTCGTAACGGAATAACGGGGACTTAACTTCCGTTCTTTCCTTCAAACATATGACTTCTTCTGAATTGTTACACTAGTACCTATGTTAGACAATGAGAAAATAATAATTTTGACGATCCTGAAAATAAAATTTCAAGATGATAGAAAACATAAAAATCAGTCAACATTATTCCTATTTGAGTTGCCGACTTGCATAGAAGCAAAAACTCTAGTTGGTTAACTCTCGTACCAAAATGCGACTATAATTGAACTACCTCATAACTCCAGCCAAACCTGCGCCTGACAATGGTTTCCAACAGGATCAGCCGGAAACGCCTGCCAAAACTGCGCCTGACAATAGTTGTGACTTTAATTGTACTAATTCATAACTCCAACCAAACCTGCGAGGCTGCGCCTAACAATAGTTTCCAACAGCATCAGCTAGAAACGCCTGCCAAGACTGTATCTGACAATAATTTCCAACAGCATCAGCTAGAAACGCCTGCCAAGGCACTGTACAAATCAAGAAGGGTTACCATGCTCATTTGTCGTGATGGTGGAGGGGCCGGCGCCAGAAGACGTGGTCATTGTGTAGTGGCGGTTCTCCAGAGTTGTGGCATCAAAGAATTCAGGCAACTCAACCGTGATGTGATTGGGTGAACCTCCGTCCAAGTCATCATTTTGCTGTGTAACCTTGTAACTCTGAAACAAATCCAAAGAAATAACACATCAACTTCAGTTTTTTCCAATCGGTACAAGAGACTTTTCTAATTTGAGCACAGAACTTTAGAGGTATACATGTATTTCAAACGTATGTTGCTCACTTGTCCAATGCATACTGGCAATTATTTCATTACGTTATTTTTTCTTATTACATTATTCGATAACTCCAAGTCTGGCTGATGATCAGTCAGACTTGGAGGAAGGTATTGTGGAGCATGAACTAGATTAGCAAAATTGAATTAAACCAATTCTGTTTGTCATGCCACCAATTCTGTTTGCCAAGTGAATTTAATATAGTGCTAGGTATATTTGGCTAAAATTATCGCGCAATACATCTCAGAATAAATGAAAATATTTCAACACAATAGTAAATGCTCACACTGATGTACTCCTCGCCTCGTATGGCGCCTGCAGCATTGTTCTCGGTGCCAAAAACCTTGCAGAGCATATCGTAGTAGCGTGGCTTCTTCTTGTAATCTCCTACAGACACGCTCTCCCAGTATCGCCTCAGGGTGTTCTGCAAGTTGATCATGCGTCCATACACTTGCATTGGCAGTAAATTCAGTCCTGGGATCTGTAAAACGAATCACAAAAAGTGTAAGAAAGTCAGTCTTCATGCAAATATTTTCATGAGGATGATCAAGTATGGTTGGAAAATAAACTTTTCCAAGTTTTCCATCAGTTTCTTTCATAGAATACAATTTTGACACCTGTAATATTGTTTATTATTGACAACTATCCAACTGCAAATTGCCAACTATCAACCCATACAAATTGCCAATATCAACCCATTTCATAAATATCAACCCAGTTATGAAATAAAATGATTAAATACACCATAATATAGATTAATGATGGCAGAGGTGAATGAAAGAATCCTACAATACTAGAGGATGTAATTCAGAGGAAAAAAGTGATTCTGAAAGCAAGGTATATATTCTCAGATCAAATCAACAGCAATGTTAAACAAACAAAATTATAGTAAAGAGAGCTCATTACAAATCTGATGCAATAATAAGGGTAACAAATGCTAAGTTATTAATCAAATGAATAAGAAGGTGACAAATTATCTGTAGAAAATGAATGTTAAGAGAAAATTTAAGAATAGTTTCCAAGGAAAGAATAATTTATGATTAGACATCAGAATTCTATTATTACAAACAGCTTCATTGAAGCCCACATTGCAGAAGCATTGAACAACTGCTGATGATCTTTTCAAGAAATGTTTTGCTCTGGTCACCTTAGCATTGATGGTGTCAGCAATTTCTGACACTACATTAAACAACTGCTGATGATCTCTTCAAGAAATGGTTTGCTCTGGTCACCTTAGCATTGATGGTGTCAGCAATTTCTGACACTACAGTCTGGGGCTTCTCAATGTGGTCTCTGATCTTGTAGTAATGCAGGCCCAGCTGCTCCAGCAGCACCTGCATTACAGGCTCTGTAAAAATGCGCTCACGGTGGCCACCATGACGAGCGCGAGAAACTTCTGCAATGAAGAGAAGTTAAACTCAGTAATAAAGAGTAAATAAAATGACTAAAATTAATTCACCATGGTCAGTCAAAAGATAGTGAAGTGTAGGTTTGTCAAGTGTGTGTTTGATATACACAGCATCAATGTGATGTGGTGGTCAAGACATGCAAGCAGTTTAATGGATAAACAACACTTAGGCAGCTTGTCATCACTTTTTATTCATTTTATTACTTAATAGCAAGCGTATCAAGGACCAGATTTCTAGACTTGGCTGGAAAGCTTCACAAGCTGAGGATCTTGGTACCATCTAGCATGCAGATGAGGCCAGCAATGAATGCTATGCATATAAATATTTTACAAAACTTACGTATTACAGGTTTTGTATCTTCCATTATGATCTCTATGACCATCCGTTGAAAGATGGACTCTTATTCTCAAGTTCACCAAAGCTTCCTGAAATGGAAAGAAGTGTAATGTCACAAAAAGCTACAACTTTTGAGGCTTTTTTAAAGAATATTCACATTATTTAAATACCCGAGTCTCACCTTGAACAATTGAAGACTACTAAGAAAGGCTATCATATAACCTGTATGTATATGAGAGAAAATTTTACTAATTTGCAAGCAGAGAAGAGAGAAGAGAAAATTTTACTAATTTCCTAAACAAGCACTACTTAGAACTGATTTTCTGATGGGAATGTCAGAATAGTAGGTATACAGTATACTTGAACCTTGAATATTGACCACAATTCCACAAGCAAACTACGTACCTATCTTGTTTTGGTTATTACCCAACATTTTTTGGAGCAATAAATCAGGTATATTTAAATATATATATATATATAGATGAAAGGCTAAAAAATTAGGTAACAACTTAAAATTTTTTAAATGACATAATCTAGGACTAACAGCTCAAAAATTTCAATCACAGCCCACAGGTAGGAAATTTCTTTACAGAAACAGAAATCAATGGTGCTAATCCTGGATATTAGGCAGAAGTTTAAAAAAAAATTACAGAAAATAAGATTTTTTACAGGTGATTTTGGCAAATCCAATGCGAAATGTATAATTTTTCCTGTTTTTTTTTATAAATGAGATCAACAGTGTCTTAAAAAGAGAGGAAATTGGATGCTTTCATGTTCATCTCATTCACAATCACAGATGGCCTCTGCCCATTTTTAGCGCATTTTTTCATTTATGGAAAAAATGCACTATTGTGCTCACCATGTCCGTCTGTCTGTCTGTCAATCCGTCTGTCCGTGGCCTCAAGTTTTCGTTGACGAGAAAATGCGCGCTCTGTCACTCACTGCAGTGAGTACTGAGTTATATTTTTCTCATTTGTCTTCATCAATAGAGGCTAGAGCATTAGCATGGTGGAAGGTGGAATGGTGGATGTATGTGATTATTATTGCAATAGAAATAGGATAGGAGTTCATGAACATGAATAATTTATGAATAAATACAAATTTAAAGGTATGAGGGCATGATTTGAAGGAGATTAAATTGGTGACACCAAGTTTTTTATCAACTCCTATGATCTTTGTTTCCAGTAATTCCTCCCATACTGCCATAGTAGCTATATTACAATTAAACTAAATTTGAAGTTTTGAACTAGATTAGCAAATTTTAAATGAACCAATAAAAAAAATTCCTCGTTTGCCATTGCCACTAGCACTAAGCCAATGCCGTGGTAGAAAATTGAACAGAAGCCACTCATGAATTGGAAAAATTCTTATGAATCTTGCCAATTTCATTTTTTTCCAATGACCTTCAAATTTCTTCAGTACCGTAAAATGGGGTTACTTTGACTCCTGGGGTAACTTTGACCACTTTTCATTTTTTAACAAAAACCCCCAAAACTCAAAAACTATTTGACATAGAAAAGTTTAGTCAATGGCCATTAAAGGCCTAATACTGAGGCTATGTAACACAATAGAAAGATTTAAAAAGTTTACATATCTAATAGGTTAAAAAATTTAAAATGTGACCCACAAAAAACGAGCTATTATTTAAAGCCTGTTGGAGTACCCCCTCCAATTTTTTTATTTGTTGGTAAAATAACTCCAGGTTTTGATGCATTGCAGTAAAACTCTTCTAGTTACATATGCAAATGACAAATTTTAGGAAAGTGTCATAGTTTGCAAATGGGGAGCACCACCCCCCAATGGGGGAACTTTGACCACCTAATGGCAGCTGTGATGGGGTAACATTGACCAGCTTGGAAATTAAGTTAGAATTAAGATAGGTACCTATATAACATATTTTATGTTTGATACACCTATTAATGTTTTTTCTTCCAGTTTCGGACTCTACAGAGTCTTATTACTCTTATATATGATAATTTTAACTTAATTTCCAAACCGGTCAATGATACCCCGTCACGGCTGCCATTAGGTGGTCACATTTCGCCCATTGGGGGGCAGTGCCCCCAATTTGCAAACTATGACACTTTCCTAAAATTTGTCATTTGCATATGTAACTAGAAGAGTTCTACTACAATGCACCAAAACCTGGAGTTATTTGAATTTGCAAACTATGACACTTCCCACAAATTTGTCATTTGCATATGTAACTAGAAGAGTTCTACTACAATGCACCAAAACCTGGAGTTATTTGGAGTTATTTTAACAAAAAATAAAATTGATTTTACCACCCAGTCAAAGAAACCCCAAGAGCTTGGGTAACAAAGACCATCACTTTATTTAAAATTACATCAAAACTAGCTATGAGAGGCAGGAGCCAGCAATTTATGGTGAGTGAAGCTAGAGTATAGACCCACTGTACAGTGAGTGGATGAATATTGCAAGATCTTTGGCGATGCTTCAGTAGCAAAATTTACGCCTTCAGAAGATCTTGCCGACACATTTAGATTGAAATTCTTGCATTTAATATATTTGTCAGTCTTTGGCCAACTATTTAAAAAAAATTAAGGTTTCCGATATGTTGGATGGATCAGGATGCAGTGAAGCTTGTCCGGAAATCAGTTGCGATGAGTTCCCGCCAAAAAATGTAAGCATCAAGCTTACAATTACGTAATTGCGGTCACATTACAGCGGTCAGACTGCATTATCACATCATCACATGTTCAGTTGACACTTGCTGATGCTGTACAATTGGACTGTTTTTAGGGTGAAATTAGTTATTTGGGGTAACACGTACAGTGGGGGGAAATAAATATTCGTACACTTGAAAAATTGTATTTTAATGTATGTAAGTACACAAACTTAACAGGAAAAGTGATTTAAATTATGTATAGAGACGCATAGTATTAAAAAATACTATCAAAAGAAATTAAATCTCAATTAATTTAAATCACTTTTCCTGTTAAGTTTGTGTACTTACATACATTAAAATACGATTTTTCAAGTGTACAAATATTTATTTCCCCCCACTGTACATGCAACCTTGTAAGTTTGTGGCTAGTAAATAGTTTTTCATTACTCAGCGTAAATGGCTTTTCATTAAAAATTACCCGGCAACGCATCTTGAAATTACCCAGCGACGCTTAGGGCTTAAAACCCCATATATTGGCTGCTGGCAACGCTGCATCCACCCTCTGCGCCCTGGGAATAGAACTGTATTTTACATGTTTCAATTTAAGTTCAACTTATCTAGTAAAAAATGGCATCACGTTGAAAAAAAAGTGGTCAAAGTTACCCCATTTTACGGTACCTAAATAAATAAAAAACAGCCTTTTTTATCTCAAATTTTTTAGAATCGCCTGTAAACAATGGTTTTTATCCGCAATCTCACAAAAGTTCTGCAACTTGAGCCAACTTCTAGGGTAAACGCGGTATATTCCGACACTTTAAGGACGCATGGAGAAATGAAAAACTATAAAAAAACCGTATGCGTTACGTAAGTTCTGTTGCCTTCACATGACTCTCAAAACACTTCACTACGCGTCAGTAACTGTCAAATTTGACACATTTTTCGATGATCTCACCACGTGGCATGCATTGTCTCTCTTTGGATCTCAATATTTTCCCGCTAGATGGCCAAAACCTAGTGTTTTTGCAGTATTTCCACACGCAAATGTATGACGTCACCATTTCAACCATCAATGAACACATGGAACTAAAACAAAGCTTAATATAAAGGAAAAACTAGAGAAGTGACGGAATTACCTTCGATGTCGGAATATACCGCGTTTACCCTATTCAATATTTTAGGCATAGCAAATCATAATCCACCTACCTATTGCTATCACTAATTACTATCAAGGAATTTAAAAGCAAAGAAAACGCCAAGAAAATTCACCATATTGATATTGAAAACGTTTCGGAGTCCAGCTTGGCGTTTTCTTTGCTTTTAAATTCCTTGTGAACTTGCGATATAAGCAGACTAATGATATAAGTACTTAATTACTATCAGTACCTAGGTACTATAGAATAAAATAGAAGTGTTGGCACTGAAGAAATAGGCCCATGGCGGCCATGGGCCTATGGGCAGGGGCGCAGGGCCAACAGCCATGGCATGGCCTGTTGCCGAACTATGTTATGGGGCAATTATGGGCAAAAGATGACCTTGATATTTTAGTTGCTATTATGAAATAAGGTAGGCCTAATTTAGGTAGGCACAAGGCAGACTAGCCTCAGTCTGGCCTTTGCCCCTTTAGGCTTTCCAGGCCTTGAGGCCAGGCAGTTGACATTTCATTTTCATTAACCAATTAGCTAAAGAAGAACATCAAAATGCAGGTAAAAAATAAAAAAAATGGGTTTTTGAACCAAATGGGTTATTCAGTCATTTATGTGGGGTATAAAACATAATAAACCTAATAAAAATAATTTTTATTTCTGGTTCTTACCTCTGGCATTTTAAATAGTTCACGTGAATTATATAGGGCCTAACTGCCTGTCTGGGAACTGGGGTGCAACCATAAACAATGAATTACATTTTGAGATGATAAAAATGTCTCCATGTTCAACCTAAAGCATGTGTTGCTTCATATCAAGACGTAGAAATCTTACATCAAATACAACCGGATGATTCAAGCAATGTGAAACTTGAGTGAGTAAAATTAGGTTTTGTCTTACCTTAATATTCCAATAAAGGAGATTAAGGCTTCACGGCTGACGAAAAGCTAGATTCCGTAAGGAATTCCAACTTTTTGTGGTTGACATTACGAGCGACTAAACAATTGTTTTCCGAGGTAGACTGATAGAAATTTGATGGCAGAAAGCCAGACACGAGTAATTACAATCATAAAAATCCTTGAACATTCTTATTTAAAAAAAATAAATATTTATTCGTTAGGAATATCTTTAAAAATATTATCAAATAAATAATTTGAAGGTTCGCTAGATTTTTACTTCCATCTCCTGGTGTTTATGAATGAATGCAGTCTCTCTCCCGAGGAAATAATTTTCTGTAAAAAGAAGGATTACATGATTTTAAAGTTCGTACTCATTTTTTGATAGTTATTGAGACTAACATATAAAAATTTCGTCAGTTGTCCCGTCTAAAAATTCAATCCAGAAGCTCTACGGTGGACAGCATGGAGTTTGTTCAAATATAAATGGCTGTTCAATACTTATGGTAACTAAAAAAAAATACCACGAAGATAAGGCTCCGGTGCTGATAAAACGATATCAAACAAGCGCTGAAGCTAGTGTTTGAAGCATGGCATGAGGAGCAATGCTAGTGCAATATATTGTGTCAACGATATTTCTCCATTTTCGCTTCATAAATGACTTTAAATCGAGCTAAATGTGATTATATTGTGTTTATTTTACTTCTAATGAATTTCAATCGAGCGGTTTGTTGTAGAGGTTACATGAAAAAAAAGTGAAGCCATGCTTTTACTGTGATGCTGTAGATTCTATATAAAGCATTCTATCAAAGTGACCCATTGTAAAAAGTGAAATTTTTAGAAAATTCATAATGGAGTATGATTCTATACCAATTCCCCGATCTACGCCCGAGACCACAACTCCAGGTGAGAAAAAAGTACATGAATAAAAGCATTAATTAAAAAAAAACACATCATCAGACAAGAGTTTTCTCAAACCTTCTAATCGTGCATATATAAGATATCGAATGAGCTATATCATATTTTATTACGTACAGTATGTGTGTTTTAAGCATAGTTTGGTATCACTCGAACCAACATCGTACCTAGAAGCCCTGTCTAGAAGCCAATATTGTCTCATCACGTTCAGAATTATGGCTTTGGCGTTGTAGAAAAGATTGATGGAACATTTTTGATTCTTTTCGTAAAACTTCTAATGTTTCGTATACATTCACATGCGTCTCCAACGTTTTTCATTCAGTTTCATATATGTTTCATTCAACATTCAAATTGTAAAGATTTTCAAGCATTTTTTGAGCATATATCAGCACTCAAGACTTTTAATCACATTTTGATTCTGGTTTTGCAAATTTCCTCGAATTTAAGATACATTTGTAAACCAAGTCCAATTATTTTCATTTTAGATTCCTTTTATTTGTTTTACTTTACATTTTTGTATACAACTCTATAACCTCAAGTTATTCCATTCGTTTCCCTCCTCCACGAGTGGTTGCATGGCCGGGGTTAAAATTGATATCAACACTCCAGCTGGACCACTCAGACAGACGCGCCAGTAGATAATGCAAGTGATATGAGAACTCCGCCCTAAAAAATCCCTGTACCTCAAATCCCTCTATCCAATAGCTCTGTACCGCGAATCCTGTCATTCAAAAGCCAAGTATCTCAATCTCGACATTCAAAAGCTCTGCTCTTTGAATCCCGACATCCAAATACCCTGTGCCTTATATCCAGCCATCCAAAAGCGCTGCACCCCAAATCATGTCATACAAAAGCACTGTACCTCGGATATTGCCATCCAAAAGCCCTGTAACTCAAATTATGTCATATAAAAGCCTTGTACCTCGTATCTTGCCACCTCAGAGCCCCTGTAAATTGAGTCCTGTCATCCGAAAGCCCTATGACATAAATCCGGTCAGTCAAAAACCCTGTATATTGAATCCCACTCTCCATAAACTCTGTACCTGGTGGGATCCTGCTACTAAAAAAACCAGTACTTCGACCTCTTAGAGAACTTCTAACTTGCGTCTGTGCCCGTCAGAAGTTCTATGGGATTTCGCGTCCCTAGGGGCATTGTTCCTGAGAGCGTCACCACTGAACTCGCATGGGAGTTCCATTAACTTCTAACTACATTTTTATGTAGGGAGGATTTCTTGCATGTCTCTTCTCTGTCTCTCTCGAGCGGGTGGCCGAGTTCTCGTGTAAGCGACCTCTTGCACGAATGTATTCATTTCTGTTGATTTTCACCTGTCCCTCCTTGTCACTTCGTCACTTTGAAATGCTAACGATGCTTCTTTCGAGCCAGCTTCAGAGGACTGGACACTCGAGACCTTCTGCCTCATGTGGGTAATGAATGATTGGAGAAAATTTCAATAATTGAGACCTTTAATTTGCTTGGCCGACAATGTTAATTATTGACATCCGATGCGAACCAGCTTGATAGCTGGAGCGCTAGCCAACCATCCTACTACATATATACTACTACCACTACCTGTACCTCGAATCCCGCCATTCAAAAGTACTCTAACTCAAGTCATGTCATCCGAAAGCCCTGTATTTTAAATCCTGCCATTCATAATCCCTGTACCTCGAATCCCGTCATCCAAATTTACTGTACCTCGAATTCCGCCATCCAAATGCCCTGCACATTAAATCACGCCAACTAAATGCCCTGGTACATCATACATGGTACCTTAAATCATGTCATTCAACGTCTCTCACTCTATCTAAAATCTCATTATGTCTCGAGCAACTCCGAAACAACCTGCTTTTATATATAAACGAGTTCACTTAGATGAGAACGAAGCAATGCTCTATGTTTGAAACGGTATTTTATAGTGACACAGCACGTAGCAGTGGTTGAGCATGTTTATCGTACAGTGTTCTACTTTAATGTATCGAAATTATATTAATCACACTAAACATGACCTGCCTTTAGTATACCATCAATAATAAGCGTAGGATTAAGGGAAATCTCGTTGCAGTGCAACGAATGCCATGTAGCTTCACATGAAGATTTCGATGGCCATTTGGACGCTCCGAGCATACGTTATCAGCAACTAAAACAAAAAACTAAATGAAGTCCATTGGAAAATATTTTCTCTCTTTTTTTCCCCACGGAGAATTACTGTATTTCTGGAATCAACCATCAACTATTGGAGATTTCACCACATGAACCCTCTACGAGGAGTAACGAAAAATATTTAGCAACAGGATGGCTTTACGTACATTCCAAAGCATGGAAAAGAACTAAAAGGAGCGACCATTTTTGAAAATTGTCTTACAGCGATAACTGATTATAACTGATTAACGCTGTGGCAACAAGTACCTTCAGCGTCGCTTGTTCGTTACGGGTTCAGAACGCGTTAAAGATAACACTACAAGGATGGAAAGATATGATTTATCTCTGCGGTGCTTGAATCATTGAAGTCCACTAGTTATTTGAAGTCATACATTGTACAACGCGCAATTTGGTAGCACAGAAGCCATTGCTCCGTAAAACGATTTTTTTACAATCGAATTCACACTGTGGGACCTGAGGCATAAGAAATTGATCGTAAGTTAGTCTTAGTGACCGCGAATTACAGTTACTATAAGTACACGGGACTGTACTAATGTACAGTACAGTTTACAAGAAATTAACCGTAAGTTACTTTACTAACGAAAAAGAGGTTCATTTAATTTCGATTTTTATTGTTTTGCTGAAGTCAGGAATATCCCGTGGCGCATTTACTAACGTAAATGAGCGTAGATTATGTTTTTGGTATATTTTGATGCATCGACTTGGCGATGATTGTCTCCCTCATCAGTTCCTAAACTGAGGAGCGCGCCCATAGTTGGTGCTGACACTTGGTTGAAGATTTCAGGAAAGTATATACAAGGATTGGAAAATATTGTGCGTTGAATCTGATGAGTGACGAACGAGGTCACAAAGATCGTTTATTTGTCGGATAATAAATATCGGATTTTCTAGCATGGATCATCGATACTTCCCGAATTTAAATTTTAATGGTAACACCCTGAAACATTGAAAGTGAGGTCAAAGTTTGATTTGGAATGAAAAGGTAATTTTTTGGAGTCCATTCAAACTAGCAATTCTGTAATGTTGTATGTAGGCTGCAAATTCACTACTTGTATTCAGACCATAGAGATTAAGTATACCGGCGCTGATGTAGGCAGAGGCTGGTAATGGTAGCTGTGTCAATTCCGGCTTGCGTGTTGGTGCCTCGCTTACAGGGGATTACCTGACCATCGCCTAGGTGAGCTGTATTTTGTGTTACTGTTGAATACCGTTACTGTGTTATGCGTTACCGTGTTTCGTGTTAATGTTACTGTGCCTTTGTGTGTGTTCACTTATAGGTGGCTTATATTGTAAATAATTAATCTGGCGTCATATAGGCCGTTGGTAGGGTAGTCATTAGGCGTATTAATTAACAGTGTACTTATTATGCTTATTTCTCTTCTAGGATCAAGAGCTTTGTCCCTCAGTTAGCTCGCTCTCTCTCTCCTCCGCGTCTTAGCTCCGTAGTAGGCTATTTGTTAAACTTCTTAGTTAATAAACCTTGAACTTGCATCTGTTATAACTTATAAATCCCGTCACGCCTTAAGCATTGCTTCGTAGCCAATTGGGTAGCTGTTAACCTCATCAGCTTCCGGTAATTGGTGGGTGAGACAACTATGGTCAATACGAACCGTTAAGTGAGGTTACCGGCGATTGGTGGTCGGAGGCCAGTTCATCACAAATTCAAAACAATAATCAAACTGTCGGTACACAATTATAACAAAACTATCGGTTCAGAACTATAACCAAACTATCGGGACAGAATTCTAATGTTGTTATGCTTGTCCTAGCCGAGTGTCGTGCATACCATCATCACCAAACATTTGATATGCGTTGTTATGCTTGTCCTAGCCGAGTGTCGTGCATACCATCATCACCAAACATTTGATATGCGTTGTTATGCTTGTCCTAGCCGAGTGTCGTGCATACCATCATCACCAAACATTTGATATGCGTTGTTATGCTTGTCTCAGCCAAGTGTCATGCATACCATCATCACCAAACATTTGATATGCGTTGTTATGCTTGTCTCAGCCAAGTGTCATGCATACCATCAATATCATCACCAAACATTTGATATGCGTTTTTATGCTTGTCCTAGCCGAGTGTTAGGCATACCATCATCGCCAAACACACAATGATGAGAAACACTCAATAATGATAAACATTCAATAACGATAAACGCTCAATAACGATAAACACTCAATAGTTTTGAAGTATCCCAAGTTAAAGCAATGTAGAGTTATCTCTCACCGCCGCTCGTGTCGTGCAGACGACTACAGCATGGACCACGCCAGTGCCCCCGTGGTGACGGTGGCAGTAGGTTGTGATGTTGTGCTCGTCACTACGTCGTCTGTGGTGACGGCCTCGTCTCGTCCCGAGGTAAGATGCTGCTCTTCAGGTAGAATTTTTTTCGTAATTATATCCGTTAGTGACTTAGCGTCTTAAACAAGAACTGAGCATTATAAGTCTGATATTACGCTGGAATTTTTTTTAATTATATCCGTGTGCCCTAAAAAAGAACGGAGCAATATATTGTAAGTCCCTTCATGATTGTAGATGAATAGGAGTATTCAAACTAGCGCGTTAGAAACGATCTATTTAAATAAAAACTATCGAAATTAGCTTCGACAAATTTTCCCATTTATACGGGACACTTAAAGGCACTGAACGGAGACTTAATTCTAAATTTCGGATTAAATTGTTTAGATTTTTACATCTTTCACGTATTTGGCCTAATTTTCTTCGCAGTTTTGACTGCCAAATTGGTAATTTTGTAGCATGAATGTTACTATAGCCTTTTCTTTCCCACTTTATAGAGATGATACATTTTCAAATCTTTATCAAATTACTAAACTATTTCGATAAATTTGTGAGCAGAGAATAAGAAACTTGTTTCCCACGTGATTTTTGGAATAATTCTAGTCTCTAAGCATAGCACCATCATGAACGGATCTTAAAGATCATTGTAGAGGAGCTCAGAAAATAGAAATTCTGCAAGACATTCGTGCTCTCCTTCTAGTATTATAGAAATTTTCATTTAGGGACTGGATATGAAAATTAGGTAAACAGAACTTGAAAACAGAAATTCTGTTGAACTTCGCTTACCAATTATCAGAAAAAATTGGTCGTCCTTATTTCCAAAAAATGTAACTCAGTACTCACTGCAGTGAGTGACAGAGAGCGCATTTTCTCGTCAACGAAAACGTAAAGTACGGACGGACGGACAGACAGACGGATGGACAGACGGACATGGCGAACACAATAGTGCATTTTTTCATAAATGAGAAAATGCGCTAAAAATACCTACGGCAGTTTCACTGTGCCAGGTTCATTTGCTTGCTTATAAAATCCAACATTAGCACCACCTTAGCAACTTCTTTGTCGGCATCACACTAGAGATTATGTCTATTGTGCCAGCACTAATCATTCTACTGCAGCCATTTAGTTGTATCAAGCACTATATTAACTAGTCCCAATTCTTCGCCCTGGCAGGTTATCAACTCGATTCAACCCTCCAGCGTCAGCAGATCTCCCAGCCCTGACAACCCTCACGCCGGTCCAGCATTTCCCTCGCAACCGACCTCACCAGCTGGAGATGTCAGACCGAGGGTATCTTGTGCGCAATCCTTCAATATAGGACCTGTGAGGTACCCTCTCAAGCACCACTCCCCGCCGTACCTGCGACACGCTCCGTTACCATCTAATGAGACCAGAACCATCATCTGTGAACCTCCCTTCAGCAGACACGCTCCGTTACCGTCTAATGAGACCAGAACCATCACTTGTGAACCTCCCTTCAGCAGACACGCTCCGTTACCGTCTAATGAGACCAGAACCATCACTTGTGAACCTCCCTTCAGCAGACACGCTCCGTTACCGTCTAATGAGACCAGAACCATCACTTGTGAACCTCCCTTCAGCAGACACGCTCCGTTACCGTCTAATGAGACCAGAACCATCACTTGTGAACCTCCCTTCAGCNTCGACTGACTGGCGTCATGCATACCGCCATCATCGACTGACTGGCGTCATGCATACCGCCATCATCGACTGACTGACACTACGCATACCGCCATTACTGACTGTCTGCAACAAATAACTCTACTAACTAAAAGAACTGGGATCTATGATCGTTTACTGTCTGTGACCACGGCAATCTGCAATCAAAATACTGGGACAGCTTCAGTGAGTAACCGTCAAGTCTCTGTTACCGTGGCAATAGAATAGAATAGAAATGTCGGCGCTGAAGAAATAGGCCCATGCAATGAAAAATCGTTGATTGGTATCAGGGTATTCAGTAATCGTCGACTGACTGAGATCACGGCTAGATTATTCGTCGATTGACTGGTGCCACGAAAATGAGTAATTGTCGACTGACTTCTAATATGGCTTAACGCCGCTGTGGCGTTGTAGATTAAATAAATAGCCCAAATAAAGTTAAGCACGTAGAGGTTGCCGACTCGGCTCAATAACACGTTGGTTCGACAGGTGAGGTCTCCAAACAGGCGTTAATTGGGTAGGTTAGCCTCTAATACTCATCGGTATGGCGGTTAGGGATCGTATTATCTGCAGAAAAATAATAAATACATCACCTCGACGCAAATTAACAGGCGCGTTCAAATAATTACCGCTAAGTTTAATTAAACAGAACAACCAGCAGCGTTTATCCATCCGAACTCCCGTACTGGTTGCACATTACCTCCAACATCACCAGTGCTCAACTCCAGCCTTAATCGCTCATGTTTAAACCGGCACCGAAGACGGAAATGAATTGATATTGACGTCCCAGACAGCACCGATGACGTTAATATATTTATAACGACGCGTCAGACAGCACCGATGACGTTAATATATTTATAACGACGCGTCAGACAGCACCGATGACGTAAATATATTGATGACGACGCGTCAGACAGCACCGATGACGTAAATATATTGATGACGACGCGTCAGACAGCACCGAGGACGTAAATATATTGATGACGACGCGTCAGACAGCACCGCTGACGTAAATATATTGATAGCAACGAGTCAGACAGCACCGATGACGTAAGTATACTGTCACAATGGAATCAGCTACCTCGTGTAACGACGGGAACTAAAAATCTTTCAACAATGTTCTGCTCCACAACCTCACCCCCGACTCAAACTCCCAGACCAAGTGCCAGATGCAGTCAAGATTGAGGCTACGTCTTTCCATCGTAAATTGCTTTTAATTGTAATTGACGCAGCTGTACGTTTTAAATTATTCAGTCTCCCCTATAATAATGTTTGTTATTTTAATCCGTGGGTTTTAACTCTACCTGTACAAATAGAACGGGATCTCGAGGTTAACCGAGTAATCATAGTTTAAATTACGTTTCTGGAGAAGCATGACCAAAGTGTAGACCACGCTACCCTGAATATACCACACATATTGGTCAACAACCATTTTTCTGTAACGCTAACTGTAATTCGTCACTTATTAAATTGTGCCACGACCTTAATTATTCATCGACTGACTGTACCATGACTGTAATTATTCATCGACTGACTGTACCACGACTGTGATTATTCATCGACTGACTGTGCCACGACCTTAATTATTCATCGACTGACTGTACCATGACTGTAATTATTCATCGACTGACTGTACCACGACTGTAATTATTCATCGAATGACTGTACCACGACTGTGATTATTCATCGACTGACTGTACCACGACTGTAATTATTCATCGACTGACTGTACCACGACTGTAATTATTCATCGACTGACTGTACCACGACTGTAATTATTCATCGACCTGCTGTACCACGACTGTTACTAATCATTTAATGATTAATAACAGATTACACAGATTTGATTTGATTAATAGTAGACAGACTGGTGCCACTGAAATCAGTAATCTTCAACTAACTGGTGCCACTGCAATCAGTGGTCGTCGAATGACTGGTGCCACTGCAATCAGTGGTCGTCGAATGACTGGTGCCACTGCAATCAGTGGTCGTCGACTGACTGGTCCCACTGCAATCAGTGGTCGTCGACTGACTGGTCCCACTGCAATCAGTGGTCGCCGACTGACTGGTACCACAGCGATCTCTACGCCTCAGTTTACTATGAGTCAACTGAATGTAAAGTGATTCATCTCACGACATTTAAGTTCCCGTAGACAAGGCGAGTCGTGCCGCTACCTCAATACTGTCATCATTTTACCCAATGTACTCGTATATAAAGCATTGAAGAGCGAAGGTTTGGTTCATTTACATAGTTTGGTTCGAATTCCACTCATCTAAGCAATCTTTTAAATTTAATTGATTAGAGGTTGAGATAATATTTTCTGCGGATGTATGTAAGTTGATAAATAATATGTGTTGATTATATATTTTACTCCGATACTAATATAATTGTTAAATTGGAAATATTAGGCAAATTGCAAATAAATTTATGCGTTCCAAATTTTTAACAGGACTTTAATTGGACCACTCACGAGTTTGAGTTTTCATTAAACAATCATTTACCACACCAAAATAAATCTCTGCTTGTACTATTGAAAATTCGATCAAATAAAACTACGCAATGAATGTGAGCTTCCCCAGTCCAACTGGTATAATTGGTCGTTACGTTATCATCTCCAGCTAAATATCAACCGAAATAACTCTTATTTTCTGTCCTGACCATGAATACTTCTCAGACGCAGAGAAGCCTACTCACGGGAGAAGACTTCACGCACAGAAAAGTGGTTTCTACAATTTCAATTACAGAAAAATTTACTGTTGCCTGCCCCCAGTTTATATTGAGTCTCCTAGAGACCATCGTGTTGAGGCCGCATACGCGAGACGTCGGCCACCACACGGTTGAATTAATAATATTACAATTATGATCATGGGCCACCATGCGGGACTTCTAATAAGCAAATGTGAGCCTCAGACGAGACTCGTAATGATTGAACTGGTATAAGGTTGACCTACGAGAAGCTCATTTTCGCGGATGGAGCATTTTACCCCTGTGACGTCACTGATCTCAGTGACGTCACGGGCATTAACTAATCACCGAAATGCAATCAAACCAGTCAACCAATCCATCATGGGAATTACGTGTTTGTTTACGTTTCTCGATCTACGTGACGTAACAAGAAAGCTGAACTGAAAGGGGGAACTTAGGTGGGTCAACCTTATATAGTTCAACCAAGAGACTCGTGGCAGGGAACACTCCAACAAGAAGATTGTGTATTGACGCAAGGTCAATAAGAAAAAAGACAGCATTTTGAATGCAACATTCATTATGGGACACAAAAATATAGTCATAATATTAACAACATTATATCACTTCAAGATGAACGGACATCAAATACAGTTTTCATGAATCTTCCTATAGTATATTTAAGCCACGTATGATTTGTGAGGTCTACAAGCTTGAAATTTCCCTGCAATGTGGACAAGGCATAGGAAATATGGCGTCTTGATTAAAAACATTGATTTGAACTTCTCCAGAGAGATAATTTTTTAATTTCAGTGTTGACACTGGATAATATCATTCACAAGGCCGGATTATATATTTTAAATGGCATGAACATTTTGAATATATTTAAAAATTTAACCGAGTCTGGCCAAACATCAATCGCCACCCGAAAACATTCGAAATATTTTAAAATTATTTGAGAGAAACTGCTATTTTCTATGAGTGTTGGCCCTTATAAAGTATAAAGATCACTTACTGATGACGGATAAATGGGAGTAAAAAATCGCATACTTAATAAGCGAGCATTAATATTACCAAGAGTACTGTTAATTGCCTTCTTCCATAGCTCATAGTTTAATTTTATTCCATATGAAATGCTGCTTCAGTAGTCAGTCAGGAATCGTTGCAGTAAATGAATCGGGCTCGCCAAGCTCCCGCGCGTATCCACGTTAGCCGCGTTGCTACGCCGCCATCTTTGTATCACACTATTCCGGCTCAGATAATAAATATTCCAGTTTCGATATAAACACGTACATTAAAACATCTAGAAATGTTGGTATCTTGAAAGCGTTTCAATACACTCACTTATTTAACCTTAATAGCGCCAGTTAAATCCTCTGGGATTAATACATATTCTCGGAGAACCTGTCACGCCTGTATATTATTTCATTTGTCACGTGAACATTTGTCATATTAGTAAGTTTTAATGGCATACAAATCAATTCTTCTAACGATGATAAATTTTCGAGACTTGGCTATAACTGGATAGGTACCACTTAATTATTTGTTGAAATAACGTTACGCAAATATGTTAGAGGTAAGATACAAATCGAAACTAACGTCGAATGCCATCACAACATAAAATACATTTAAAATTTAAACAAAACCCTCTAAAATCGCCACTCTGGCTTCCTCAAAGCAGAGGAATGAATTGATTAATGCTCTTGCATGTCAAGCTGGCCACAACATGTAGTAAGACAACGATTGAAACAAGGTATAAGCTCCTTATAGAATACCGTACGAACCAAGTCTGCTCCCACTACAGGACCCTATATCACGGTAGGAACTTTAACCAAGTAGTGATATAATCGGTAGCAAGCAATAGGTTATCCCTGCTTTGCATCTAACGAATCAGCCGTCCTCTGCTTCAGCTACCCATAATAAATCCCAGGTATTGTGCAACTTAGGACAAACGGGGCAGACATCGGCACATGGATGCACTTGGATTAGATTTAAATGGGACTCATGATCCCTTATAATTTAAGTTACTGCATGGGGGTGTCAAGTGGGTCCCATTTCATAATCAGGGCAGCTACTGAAGCGCTGAATGGAGCCCTAAATTTCATTAATTAGTGAAGTTCCTATGAGCCCCATACGACCATATCGATCATAATGCAGTTAGTACATAGGGAAGTGCATACACAATACTTTCGTTAAAGCACTATTTACCACAGCAAGAACAAAATATTTGAACTACACAAAAATTTGACTGGCCTAAATGACCAAGATATAAGGATAACTTGCAGGTCACACCGAGTTCCTCATACGGAACATGATGTTGATGACTTAAACGTTATCGTCTTTGACTGCAGGACTCTCTTCAGCCGTAAGCATGACTGCGTCGTCCGCTGTCGTGTCCAAGTCCGAGTAATTCTTCTTCGACTGTATGGACGAGGACAAGCTGGATACTTTCTTTGACACCTGTAGAAATGTATTAATAAGATCCATTGAATGAAGAGATTTGTTACAATTAATCTCATTCTATGTTTATGCGAACCAGTTCAGATTTGGCAGAATGCAAGGAGAGACATAAGTAATGAATCAGGATCAGTACTTATTTGTTTCAAAGCCCTTTATTTAGCAAAACAGCTGAGGGTCTAACACTGAACCCGAAAAGAGATGAAAATACTTCTGAGATAAAAGATTTGCCAGGAAACGACAATGGTGGCTAGACTTTTGAACGTGTTGCATCAATGACTATGGATATGATGGCTTTTGATGGATGAAGATGTGACTTCTTGCAGGCAAGCATTAGCTGCTTTAGCAACCCTACAGAAGATTGAAAAATTCAACTCATCATTGCGTACCAATGGCATTTGCAAAAATACTAATAATGCAGCCATCCTCAAGAGCATGAAGCAAATATACTGAAGAAAATGACTTCGCACCTCGAAACGGAAAATCCCTAAAGAGTCTGATGTTAAATTAGACGAGGTGTTAAGAGATCCCCCTAAAATAACCCAATCACTTACAGAGTACGTAAGAGCAGAAAATAAGCGCACATAAAAGAACAATTCGAGCACCTGAAACTACCATTCGATGCATTTAAAGATATATTCAAAGACATCGAATGACTCTTGATTGCCTATTCATACATGGGAAGAGGAGGCATCCAAGACGTACAGAAAATTAGAAAGCTTGGCATGAAGAGCACTTCGGTCCATTGGGAGCCACTGTATCTATCTTGCATTGGACATTGATTTGAAGGGCTACTTCGTTCCATCAGGAAACGAACGTACCCATCTTACAATAGACATTGTTATGAAAGGCCCTTTGTTCCTTCTGAATACAACTATTCCTTAACTAGGGGTTTAAGATTGACGTAATGGATGGAATCTTCACCTGACTCAGTGTGGACGCTAAAGTGTTCGCGAAAGATTTCTTTGAAGCGGGATCCACTTTCGATGACTTCATAGTAATGTCCGAAGCATCTGAAGAGGGTTTTGCAGCAGAAGGTCCCGCTTCCGCCGGCGATGCCGACGAAGGTGATGCTGAAGAGCCTGGATCTTGAGGTAGCAGAGTCGTGTAGCTGCTAAGAGGAGCCGTCTGCCGGGAGTGATGAATGCCGTAGCAGAAGTACAGCAGCAGGCCTGCGAAGCGTGGAAATTACCAGCGGTTTCATCAAACATTTGAAGCACACAGTTCAAAATAATAAAATAAAAAACGTTACAGGATATCATTTGCATCCTAAACAGACGACGTTCGAAAACAGACGCAAGAATTATTACAAAATTTGTTTAGTAGAATGCAAGCGGAAATACTGGATATCATTTGGAACCTAGACAGACGACGTTCGAAAACAGTAGTAATAATTATAACAAAATTGGTTTAGTAGAATGCAAGCGGAAAAATAAACCTGTACCTATTGTCATCCAGACGATGAAGCGGACCCAGGTCATGGGGTTGAGGTGCACAATGAAGGAAATGTTCACGAAGATGGACGTCAGAGGCAGCAGGGGCACAAAGGGCACTTTGAAGCTGAGGCGCAACGCGCTCTGTGTGTGCGCCATGATCACGCCTGCGCCTGATGCGTGTTTCAGGTCCCGTAAAAAGGATGATAAAAGTAAGCTGTCTCAGAACCTACCATTGAGTTTAATTTATAGTTAACTACGCAGTTATACATGTAGATAAACAACTTTCATAGGAGCGCACAAATTCCTCGATAACACACATATTGTCAGCAAAATATTGAAATGTTATTATTTACATAATATATATTATTAGATTATATTATTATATATTATTAGTGTATTATTTATATTTATATAATATAGAATATTATTTCCATTCCGACGAACAAGTGAGCAGCAGCACGCAGAAGAAGACGGCAAGGACGATGGCCCAGTCCGGCGTGGCCTGACCCCGCGACTTCATCAAACGCTCGTACAACATCGGGTACCTGCGGTGCCAGGGAAATATTTGCAGCATTTAATCTAATCCTAAATTTGGAATTTCGAATTTTATATTTTCGGAATAGGAAGATAAATTTTCAAGTCACTATTGGACACAGGGACGTTGCTCTGCTTGACGTGCCTATGAACAGAGACGGCGTGCCTCCTTCTTCAGAAGGATGCGGTAGTTCATTTCCTATTCGATAAATTCTTCCTTCACATTCCGTTACTCTAGAATGGAAGTTGCATGACGTCATAGTGACCGTTTTATATCTAGGTGCGTGCTGCGCCTAATTGGATCTAAAACAGGTAGACTGTTGAATATTGACACATAGAATATCTCTCTCCATTAAAGAACCAACCAATTTTAAGCATGATATGAAAAGTTAAATTTAAATTTTATCAATTTATGTCATGATAGCATCAAGACATTAAAATTGAAATTTGAAAGGTATTACATGAACAAAATTTTTAATTAATTAGACATTGAAAAGCGATATTTCAATTTGGTAACTACTTCAGTATGTCACGTAGACATGAAATCCTTTATTAACTCATCTCCGTGAGTGACGGACACTGATTTAGCGAAAAGCTTTGGCCTAAAAGATTGAATTCATATTGCACAGCATGGAAAGTAGAGCAAATACGAAAGCCGCGACATAATATTTAATGATTATATATAACACTCATCACGAAAAATAAACAATGGATATAAAGAAGCTGGTTCTGTAACCGGTAAACCTAGATTCTCTGGGAAACAGAAGTCCGGGAACTACCGTCAGATTTCAGAAAATTGCAATCGAAAATGAAAAACCTGTACATCAAAGCAATTATTTGGCTCATTTTGGGGTTAAGTCAAGCAAAGAATGTTCAGAAATGAGTGTAGTGGTCTCTCAATAATTGATAAACGGCTCGGACCCTTAAAACTCGTTGTCGGCCTTGTCAGTCGAGTCGATCAGTAAAACGTTCACTGCAGTAGCGCCTTGAACTATGAATTTCTTACTTTTATTATGTTAAAGCAGATTGGTTCTTCCGATGATTCGGTACGAGCAATGTTTTACTTTCATATTGCTGATTTCTATTTGACGCAAAGACAATGAAATTTGAATTTTTTTATAGTTACGTTCAAACTTGCAAATTCGTTATATTTACATTCTGTTGAAATGATCCACCAACGAACTTAATATTACTATACATTGCTGAGACGAAACATCTTTAAACCTTTACACCCTAATCTTTAAAAATCCTAAGGAAATTTGAACTTTTCTTAACAATGAGATTGATGCTTGAAAATCAGAAAAATGTCTGTGGCATTCAGGGAAAAGAATATAGACTTGAAACTTATTGAACAGGTGACCAGCCGAGCAAAGCACATAAAAATGTGTGAAAAGTCATGGAAAATCCAAACGAAAACGAAAATCCCTGCGTCGAATAAATGGAAATATGTACATAAAATGAATTTTTCGTGTTGCATCCAAAATCTTTATTTTCCTAGGGAATATATATTCTCCCTGTGCATATGCGATTGTCTATAATTTGTAAATACAGATTCAGTTATGCGCAATATGCATCATGCATAGCATAGGTATGACGTCATGTAACTTATTCCATTCTTGACTGGCGGAGTGTAAAGGGAAAATTTATCTACATCATATCCTTTTTTAGGGAGAATTTATCTACATCATATTCGGCTGGACGTATTCAGGGATGCACTATGAAGTCCCCGTGAACTAGGGAATTTTAAAATTCCTATATATTTTTCAACAGAAGTTATGTTCGAAAGATCCCTTTATTTTATTTAATATCTTAACTCATATCTAAGAAATTTTAATAGATTGGTTTGTTAATCAGCTCGTGATTATTTCCCGTTTCTACATCTTTTATTACTAAATTTTTAATTAAATTTCTGTTCAGTTAATTTCGGTTAAGCTGTTTCCATTCGAGGATTTTTGAGGTAATTATGGAGCTGAACTAGAAAACGATTCTATAAAGAAATGATGAATTTTATGAAATTTAATTTGATGTCAAATTCTTAGTTTGCAGCTGAAACGATCGAATGATAGTCATACGTTAATAAAATCTTACGCAAATTCACTTACGCATTCACTTCGCGAGCCGCTAAGAATCAAATATGATATTTACAAACAAACGAATATTTTCATATATCAACTCAATTGACAACTTTTTCAGCAAACTTAAAATTTCAAAGATAGAGATTTGCAATTCATAGTTAGATGGCCAGCAGAACATTAGGTTTGTCCACAATTATATAAACTAAACAGTAGAAGATCTCATATGGGTACTATAGGTAATAACGTACGTAGCATGAGAATGTTAAAATGAATCGAAAAATGTGAGAAATGGTCTTCCCACCTGAGTACAGCCTCTTGCAGTGTTTGGTTGTGCAGTAAAGTGTTGGCAGTCACGCTACCCATCCCGTACTGCATGAGCAAGCACAGCCCTGCCGACACTGCCGTGAACGCCACCACAGCATAGCTCACAACCACCCCAGGCTCCCGCTGGCCTAACACCAACGCAACCCAATAGCACTTCGGCTTCAGGCGTCCACCCATGCTGCCCTCGCCCTCCGCCCGCCCCGGCTTTGTGACAACAGAGACGTGGAATCAAATTAATTAGTGGAACTAATTAATTAATAGAATTAAAACATCAATAAGTGGAATCCACTGAAAATAAGTATACACGCAGTGGAAGATTTCTGGTCCAGGATTAAGGACACGATTTCAGAAACAAAATTAAGGAACAATATCGAGAGCAATGCTCTTTTCAATTATTCCTAATAAAATTAGAATACTTCAAGTGCACATACATGAGGATGTTGGCGGAACACAGTCGCCATTACGGAACTATCCGATCGAGTCTACATCTGTTTTCATGATTTTAAAATGCCTTTATCTACTGAAAATCCTACCGATTGCCAAGTAAGTCCGTTCTTCTGGGCTCAAGGCTTCACATCAGTTGACATTCATCGCCAAATCAGTGAAGTGTATGGTGAAACAGTATGAATGATGGAATGGGGCGGAAATGAGATTTGGGCCTTTAAAGATGGCCGCACAAACATTTATTATGAGGAACGAACTGGTCGACCTTCAGACATTACAGATGATCTTATCAAAAGGTGTACTGCAAAATGGAAGAAAGCATACGGTGCTTGGCAGTATTTACTTACGTAAATACACGCCCCATATTATTATAATCTTAATATTATTGATAGTATAGTTATAGTACAAACTAATGTAAATAGTTTTGTTATGAGGACACTCCGAAACATCATTGTGATCGTCACCTCGATGTCGGCAGGTGCAGCAGGGGTGGCTGGAGTGGGCGGCACGTCAACTGCAGCGTCCACGTCTGTCTTGCTGCTCCAGCTTGTCGTGCAATATTCAAGGCACGATAATATATATTTAATTAATTAGGTGTGTGCTGCTGATTGTAATATTCAAGGCAAGATAATATTAGAAAAAACGATAGCCATCATGAAGCCACACGATCATTCAGTTAGTAAGAAGTTTGTAATAAGAATGTTATTTAAATTTTATTTTAAGCAGCGTTCCTCTCTTAGTCTACGTCTGATTGAACTTAACTGCACAATAACTTTCCAATTATTTATAATCAAGTCATAGATATATTTTTGCATAAACCACGTAATTTTACATATTTTTGTTTTTTTCTTGCGATAAACATCAACCGACTGAATTTTTATTTAATATGTAAAAGAATTGTATTTTTTTAACAATATTGTAGGAGGTGTGAAAAATCTAATATAATGAAATAACTGCAAAATACTACGATTGACAAGCTGCAGTCTGTCATGAACAGTCTTAATTAATTAAACAGGTCATCTGCCGTCTTAATTTTAACTTCAAAAGTCATCACAAACTTCGTGAACAAAAATTCGTTTTTTTAGAGAAAAATAAAACAAATTTGCAATTCATTTTTTCAAGAGACAAATAAAACTAATTTGCTGCGAAATGGTAAGCAGAAGAGCTAATTTAAACTCCAGAAGTCATCACACACAGAAAAAATAATGGGTCATATTTTCCAATTAGTGACACACTTTCTGCACGTAGCACAGATACCGTACGCCTTTATTGCCTGGGCAAACTGGGTCGGAGTGATCCACTTAAGGCCAAAAAGTGCATCGTTATTTGGACAATGTTTTTTATTTTTCTGAGTGCACAAACTCCGTGAGCAAAAATTCGTTTTTTTTTATGAGACAAATAAACTGAATTTTCTGAGAAAGCGCAAGCAGAAGAGCAAACCTGTGTTCGGGCTGGTAGCGCAGTATGATGACGGAGGCGCTGACGATGGTGTAGGCCATCAGTATTCCGATGCTCATAAACTCCACGAGCTTCTCGAGGTCAAAAATAAGAGCCGTGAATGCCGTCAACAGCCCACACACCACCACGTTCAGCATGGGTAACTGTAAACAAGAATTTTACTGCCTATTTCATCATGAATCAAATTTGTTGGGCAAATTGCCGTTCTGACACAAATAATATATCAATTTTGAGTAAGTTGATGAGACAATTGATCCGTCAGTTAAAATGTATGCATCGGAAAGATTGAGTACGTTAACGAATTCGTAAAAGATGAAAGAAAAATATAACGTTATCGGATTCAGTTTCAATTGACTGACAAGAAATAATGAGCAAGATGTTTTTAAACATCACTGGTTTTGGTTGTTCTCATAAAAACCGTTCGATATTTACTGACCTTAGTCTTCTCAGATACGACGGCGAACTGTGAGAAGATTAGCCCATCCGAGGCCATGGCGTACACACATCGGGGCAGCGAGAACAGGTTACCCAGTAGAGACGTGGTCATGCCACACAGAGCCCCGATACTCACAACATATTTGGCCCACATGATGTTGTTAACTGCAAAGGCGTCGGGAAGAGCTGAACCAACGTGAATTTCCCTGTAGGGAACCATTAAAGTCAGCGTGGCTCCCACCAATATATAGGCGCATGTCACGATGCCCATGGAAAGCATCGTCGCGATGGGGATTGACCGAGATGGATTTTTGGCCTCTTCCCCCGCCGTGGCGATGCCGTCGAAGCCTGCGTAAGCGAAGAAGCAAGTTGCAGCTCCGGCCACCACTCCCGTGACGCCGTAGGGAGCGAAACCTCCAGGACCCTGCCAGTTTTTGATATCCGCGAACCACAACCCGAAGACAATTACGAAAATGGCGACAGCCATATTTACGCACGTCAGGGCAGAGTTGATGTTCGTGGAACTTTTTACTCCTATAGTGAGAAATAAACAAAAGACCAACGTAATGCCGAAAGCAAGGGGATCTACATAGGGAGCCAGGTATTGTGAGTGCATTGTGCCGAAGGTAGCAATGGTGCCATTTTGGACAGCTCCGTTGAAGAGTGAGTCCACGTAACTCGACCAGGCGCGGGCTACTGAGGCGCCGCCTGTAGCACATGTGCATTAATCAATAGTCAGTCAATTATGGAAAATAAAATGTTCAACTTGTTACTCTCAAATGCTAATTTTTCATATCAGAGAATCGAGTATAAATGAGCCAATTTAATTAAGCGCCTAAAAAAATGAATAATCATACTTCAAAAGTCGAAGTGTAAACTGTTTTCCTCGTAACAAGTATGGTTGCCAGGAAAAATGTTATACCTCACCTATCAGGTATTCTAAAACGATGTTCCATCCAATAACGAATGCCCAGAATTCTCCTATAGTGACGTATGTGTAGACGTAAGCAGATCCCGCTTTAGGAACGCGGGCACCGAATTCTGCATAGCAAATTGCAGACAAAAGCGAAGCGAAACCGGCGAGCAGGAACGAGAGGATGATGGCCGGTCCAGCGGTGTCGCGGGCCACTGTTCCGGTCAGCACGTAGATTCCTGCCCCGAACATGTGCCCGATGCCTGGTAAAAAGAGCCCGAAGTGCAAATACTTAGGAATAAGTGTTTATGATAATAAGAATCAATTCTTAACTGAAAGGTGTTCATGAAAGTCAGCAAAATTTTATGATTTGAAGGTGCTCTATGAACTGTCAGGCTGCAAAAATAAAATCGGTTTCGTCGAGTGTCTCAATGAATCAACTCTAAAGACCTCTGTCCGGAAAATAACGTTAATCTTAATTTATGCATTCCTACTCATTTTATCTGACAATAATTTGGCACTACGTTTAAGCAGAAGTGAGTTATTAGCCATCAACAATATTGACATTGGTATAATCATCAGCCTTACAAGTAGGAACTTACCTAAGAGGGTAATGTCAGCGGTGGTGAGGCATCTGCTAAGTTCCGTTTGCATGACGTTAGAGTCGAGCTTTTTAACGCGGCCCATCCGCATCGCCACGTTGCTGCACATCCTACCTATGTCACCGAACATTGTACCGCTGCTCTTGACCCTTTTATTCCTAAAATTATATTAATACGTGCGCACGGCCAGCGTTTACCGTTGCGCCTTTTCAAACTGATCTCATTGTTGCTGGTATACTTTTGCCAGCACCTCACGTTTAATGCTATAACATTAAAAGGGAAAAAGTAATGAACGCGGTTGTACCTCTTTATCAATGACCCTTCGATGAATAGTTTCATAATTGTGGCAGTTTTGCATGTAAATATCACAACGGTTAAACCTTTGACAAATCACTTGCTTGACTTTTCGATCGCTAAAAATATGAAGAACACCAAACAACATTTCCTCATTTACTTCGCTTACTGGATGTTATTCACGCAATACTTGGATTTTGACTTTGCTCTTCTGGCTGTTAGAATTAACCGAATGCATAGAAAAGTCCGCATTTGATTCTAGTGATGTAAACCAGCAAGGAACCACAATGACTAGAAACAATGCCCACGAGAGACAAATGTCGACTGCTGCACGACCTTCACATGTTGCACCAGAGAACACTTGCACCGTGGCCAGCTGTGTGCTGTCGACATGGATGCTATGAAAATAACAATCATCGATGGTGTGAGAAAATCTAGAATCTCTGGGTTAGACCTCGGATTTCTGTAAATATTACTTCGAATAATAATATCTCTCACAGACCGGTGTTAGATGGATGGATTTATAACATAAGAATTTATCCTGATTTTTTAGCTATGGAACGTCGAACACTAGACAAGTTGCTTTGATAAATGAAATTTCCTTATGAAACCCAATTATTTCATTTCCAACGTATAGCATAGTATACCGCTTAGAAACTTGGAAAAATAATTATGCTAAAATAATAAAGAACCAATGTTCTCAGGGTCTAATCGTTCATGTCCAAATGAACAAAAGTTTTCAACTTTTACTTCCCGAGATATTGTTTGGAAAAAGAAGCAGCAATTTTGGATGAGGTGTATAACGGCCTGCCCCTTGCTCTCTCTGAACTAGGTATCAGGTCTCATATATTTTATGTTTATTTCTAAGAAGAATGAAAAAACGAATAGATGATGAAAGAATATTGTGCTAGGAACGCAAGCAGGTTTAGAAAAATTTTGTCCGGCATCGGAAGCGATAGTGAAAAACTCGATGAAAAGTTCGTGTTATGCAAGTACGCCTTTGTACTTTAGTTATACACTTATACTTTACACTTTGTTTATAAAGTACTCCTTTGCCTGCAGTTTCATGATTCTCCAGATTATAAATAGTTTCCTGATAATTTTAACGATCGCAAATAAAATATTTATGGATGAAATAGATAACGATAAAGAACAATGGAAGTAACTACGCAGCTATCACAGAAAGGGAAGACACAAAACACACGTCAGGAATTATAAAGACAATGATGAGGCCGAAGCACAACACCTGGTGACGTCACTCACTGATCAGCAGGTGGTTCATGTCTGTAGCGGGTTACTTAAACCATCCGTGGGAAGATTCTTGTAAACTATGGTGACATCCATCATAAAATTGACTTGCCATGCAGGCTCGAACTCGACTCGTCAGTTATGGAAAGATCGGGTTCCAAAGGCCGGATCCCTTGTGAATCAAGTCACGAAAAGTTCAAGAATCGGCAACAGGCCATGGGCCTATTTCTTCAACGCCGACACTTCTATTCTATTCTATTCTATTCTATTCTATCCATCATCCTATTGACATGCCCTGACCATGAGTTGCATGGAGAAGCTGCGGTCACCGTAGGACTTATCACCTCAGAACATACGAATATAGTCGAAATTGCTATGTTTATTTGGCGATCGTTCATCGAGTCTTTCGTTGGCTACAAGTCATTCACAAGGAGTCCCACGATGATACTAGTCTTTCATTGACTATAATTCTTACAAGCAGATAACTCATGGTCACGGCAAGGGAAGAGCATGGCAGTAGAACGAAGGATGTCGCCATAGTTTATAAGAATCTGCCTACAGATGGTTTAATTAACCCGTCACAGACACGAACCTCCTGCCGACCAGTGTTGTGCCGACACAACAGCACGAGGTGTTGTGCTTTGGCCTTCATTATTGTCTTTATAATTCCTGCCGTTTGCATTATTTCGTTTCTATCGTAATATCTGCTTAATAAATTCCCTTATTCTTTATTTTCCTAATCAATTTCGTTCATTGTTGTCCTCCTTCAATTATATGTGATAGATCAACTATCAAGAATTATTTTAGATTAAATAACAATCTTGAAATAACTGTAGATAGAGCGCCGCATATCGTGGCAAGTCACTTCACGGGGTTGGAGCGCTATAGCGTGGGAGTCTTGACTTGCCATGCAGGCTCGAACTCGACTCGGTCCAGCGCTCAGCAGCTGGCGACGCGACACGACTCTTCAAACTCACTCTTGACTTCTCACAGTTCACTGTAATTTCTCACAGTACACTGTAATTTCTCACAGTACACTGTAATTTCTCACAGTACACAGTGATGAACTTAACACTTATATCGATCAAATATCATCAGGCAACTGAAGTAGGGATATGCCGCAGCTCCCGAAGTGACAAAAGTACACAACAGTTGCATCACCAGTCTCTTGCTCACCCAAGCGAGTCACTTCTTTCACAAATGACCGTCGTAAACAATCTTACTTAATAAATTCGAACTTTCTCAGGAATAAACACACTTCACAAAAAGCCAGAGCAGCTTTTGAGGCAGCAGAGCGAGCGCAGCAGATGTTCTGCCATTGATCGCAGCAACGCAGCGCTGCCGCCCACGCACGCCGGGAACTGCACGGGAGAGTGGCGGCCACACGCCCTCGAGTCCAGCGCCATCCGGGGGAGAGGAGAGGATGAGGGGACAGGGTGAGGAAGAGAGAAGCTGGAAGAGGGGACAGGGCGAGGAAGAGAGAAGCTGGAAGAGGGGACAGGGCGAGGAAGAGAGTAGCTGGAAGAGGGGACAGGGCGAGGAAGAGAGTAGCTGGAAGAGGGTGAGTGACGGGAGAGAGAGGAAGAGTGGACAGGGCGAGGAAGAGAGGACAGGAGAGAGAACATGGTGAGGAAGAGAGTAGCTGGAAGATGGTGCGAGTCAGGAAGAGGAAGAGAGGTCAGGGGCGAGGAAGAGAGTGTCGGAGAGAGGGTGAAATGAGAGCCAATTTAAAGAGAACCGAGTGAGTGCAGATGAGGGGTAACTGTTGGAGAAGAGGATCGGGCAAGTTAGGAAGAGAAGTGCAGACCGTTTGGGGGAGCGATGAGAGCCTCTGAATGGAGAGAAAATTGCGTGGGTGGAAAGAGGAGTGTAGGACAAACAGCGTAGCTAGCGACATGTCCACGAGTAGGCTTCCTGCAATACAATGCGAGTAATTAAACAAAAATTTGCATTTCCTTTGAAAGCGGGCATGTGAAGGGAAGTAACAGTATTGTCAGGTTTTAATACAAAGACAATACAATAGTTGAACTTTTATTTTCGAACTTGATTCAAATCCTCGAAACCTTTAGTTGATGAATAACATAGAGGAAATGTCTGAGATGACGATTAAAGTTAAAAAACTGGGCTTGGTAGCGGAACGAATACAGATTTGTCGTGATGTGAACCCGGACCCGTTAGTCGGACCCTGACAAAAATAATATCAAAATTTGGTAACGCTGTATTATTCGTCAAAACCTCAGTAATTGACAATAAATTTCAATTTGATCAAGTAGGAAATTTAACCACCCTTGAAAACAAGAATAACTCGGAAGCCAAAAATTAGGTGCCGGTTAAGACTCCCGAGCAAATGGCCGCTGTGTCCCAACAGATGAGACTTTATCCTATAGACACCAACAAAAGGAATGTATGTCAAATAGATAGAGATAAAATTATAACCTAGATGCACCTAAAGTTTTGTTTCACTGTCGAAGCTTCGTCGCACTGCACCCACCAATCTTTCACTAAAGCCGTATATTTTAATTAGGAGGCCAGGTAAATGGAAATAACTGAAGTAGAAGGAAGCGTGGACGTCAAAATAAATCAGTTACTAAGCATAGGTTAGAACAAAGAATTCCAATAAGGTTTGGAACAAATTTACGTTACCTAATTTAGAAGTCAAAGCTCAGAAGTCATAAGCTCGAGCAGAAAAAGTAAATGCCCAAAATTTCCACAGTAATAGGACCTCTTTGGATTAAATGATTAGATAACTTGCACTTTAAACGGATATAAATAAAACTACAAGCATAGAGTGATCAATCAAATGCCAAAATAGATATTAGGAAGGAATAGCTTCAAATACTTCTGCCCGAGCAGCAATTGAACGGCAGTTTACACCTCCTTACATTACTGCTCCTTGTCCATCGATGCTTATGCAACAGAGAGCGCCCAAATTTTACAAACCAAAGAAATTAGGTAATCATCAACAATAACACGGCATAGAGCTTTAATGATGCGTTGCTGAACGAACTAAAGAGAGGTAGCACGAATAAAACGCGTAAGAGAGAACAAAGCGTCCGTTAATGAGAGCTCTCAACATTATAAACTAAAGAATCTTATATCGTCATACTTGCAAATCCCTAACGCGTGTGCTCACTACGTCACTATGAAGTTGCAGTTTGCTTAGGTATAATAACCACACATAATGTGACACGAGTTAAATAATCATTTTCACCTTCAACTCGCTTTACCGTTACTCGCAGCGCCCTAAACAAGCGTCAGCACATAATTACGCTGCCGATTGATCTCCGTTAAGACTCGATCGTTCTTCACTGTCACCTCTTTCTCAGATGAGATTCGAAGTCATTCATCGCTATTAGAGTCGTAGAATTGATGATGAATTTTTTATGTTCGTACATTCTCGGCGCACGTCAGGTTATCCCGATTTTTATACATATGCATGCTAGGTGCATGTCAGGTATTGCTGAATTTAGTACATGTTCGGTCCACACCGCTGATCGAGTGAATAACATATGCCAGTAATGGAGGGAACACACAAACCAATAACGCGTGGCGAGCCAGTCACCTGGGGCCATACTTTTAAAAAAAGTTACGATATCGTAAGTTCATTGGCTTATCGTTGACGGCTTTTCAAGCAAAATCCACCTATCGTAGACAAGAAAATAAGGCGTAAGTACTTACGTTAACTTACCGAGTTTTGAAAGTATGGCCCCAGAACACGACCTGATACTGAAGGATTGCTGATTATTATTATTATTATTATTATCGGAGAAGTTGCGGGGAACTAATCTTCGAAAATTAGTACTATTAATAATGCCACAAACAACGTAAGGATGATAATAATATGAACATTAGGAAAAAATTTAATCTAGAATTCAAGCGAACAAATGAACGATTAATTAGGTAACATTTGTAAAAAATATTTATTCTAACATCAGAGTTAAACAACACAAATTCATCTTAAAGTCAACATGTAGAATTGCTTCAAATCAGAACACAACTTAACTAGCGAAACTGAGAAAAAATCTCACACTCAGTCCAATGCTATCAAATATTAGAATACGATATCAAAGTGCATGATTGCTGGAGTGTGCCATATTGGTTCCATCTCGTATTTCTTTACAAATTTACAGTAGTTGTTTGACCTTGTACAAAACCTATTGCTCTACTTCAAGTTATTCGCATAGACCTGCGCCATCAAGTTTCGGGAGCGGCAATATTACATGAATATTTCTCGAGAAGCGGCAAGCAATTTGCGTTCAGAGTTTGCTGCGGTGGAAAAAATGTGTGGGATGTCGAAGTTTGGCTCGAGCCTGTGGAGTTGTTCCTGGAAGGTGGAGGCGTTTCTAAACCAGCAATGTTGATGTCAGGTCCATCTGACGCTTCTTGAGCGTTGAATTCTTTTTCTCGGTACGTGTAATCACTGCAAGCCGTGAGGTTCAGGTCTTTGACATCGAGCGTGTCGTCTGTTTCGTGATCTGGCATCTCATTGGCCTCCCACGGTAATATTTTTGGATATTGATTGCGCAAGGATTGCTTATATTCATTGATTTGTGATGCACTGACGGAACCAACAGGAAAATATTCTGGCATCGAACTGGACTTATTTAAGGATCCGGGAACACTGGTCGGCCGTATCATAGATGAATGATTTTGGATCCGTGAATTAACACTGCATCCAGGATCATCTGTCGTAGATTGTGCAACGCGAGCTTCGTCGTTAGAAGTAGAGAGTGAATCCGGCCCATTTCTTCTGATGCCACTTAATCTAGTATTCATCAGAGAAGTATCGGGCAAAAAGCTAGGGTCAAGCGTTGCATGCTTCATGGCATGTGCATTGAGTTCATCTTTGTCACACAGGTTCGGTTCACTGATGTGCAGCCGTATTTTTAAGGCGAGATCTTCAATGGAGGTGGTAACAAGTGGCTGATGCTGCTCAGGCTTTGAAGCTTGCATAAGTTGATCAGGATTGTATTGCGATCGTCTCATATCTTCGTACTCGCAATTCTGGTCGTCATTAGGCGTCGTGGAACCGTCGGGTGGATTGCAAGTTTCCACTACACAGGATTCCAATTCAGGCAAAATCGTGTCAGTATTGTCGACCAAGGATGGGTTTCTATTCCGCTCGTTTCCTCCGTAGAGGATTCGACAAATATTGAGATACGTCGCTTTGAAGGACTTGTGTGCGGGCTTAACGCTCTCAATAATCTTATCAAAAGAACTTCCACCAGGTTCTCTCCCCCTAATTTCATTAGTTGGTGCAGGATCATCGGGGCTGAGGAGCGTCGACACAGTTGAGGCGGGTGACTGCAACATGTCTGAAGTCGGCCATGCATTGCAGCCATACGTTTCGTTGTGAACTGGCCCAACCAAAGACAACTCAGTAGGTCGAGTTCGAGGCTCGTGGTCTAGAACTACTTCGCCATCGGTTACGATGTCGTGATGTCTTCTTAAGAACACGGTCGTTGCTCGTGGAGCAAGAGGCAGCGGGGGTAAAGGTTTCCGAGGAGCCTTCGGGATGGAGGTGCAACATCCCTTACTTGGTGACGGTACATCAATCTCTTGCTCGTGATAAAACGACTTCCGCCTGTAAAGTGATACAAATGAATTACATAAAACTCATTTTTTGTCCTCAAAAATCCACTATAAATGTACTGAAATAATGAAGGCGTTCCTGACATAATGAGCCACTGCTAGTAAATATATAACATAAACATGTCGCTAACAGTCCGACCATTATGATCAGTGACAGTGAAAATAAACTATATAATATATTTAATAATATAATCAAATTATGGTGTATGATAAAATTGAATATAAGGCCATGTCTGGCCTGTCATTGGTTCTAGATATTCCACAATGTTCACAACTGAGGCTCGAGCCCAAAACCTGCTGGTAGATTTTGCTCACTAAACCATCCAGCCGTCAAACCAATTTCAAATAGAATTTTCACAGAGCCGACACTTTAACCCGTTACTCCCAAGGCCCAAATTTTGTGAACTTAAAAATTCTTAGACACATCCTCCGTATTAAAAAAAACACAAAAAGAAAACAAAGTTTATCCAATATTTTTGCAGTCGTGAATCTCACTTGAACTCTTTCAGGAAGGCTTGTTCTGCCCCGTCCATTTGCTGCACCAGGAAAGCAACGATGGCCGAGAAATTTGGCCGCTCGTCGGGCGAGAAGCGCCAGCACGATCGAAGGAGGCCGACCATGGGCGGCGGACAGGAGGGAGGGACGGTCTCCAACAGAGTCTGTCCGCCGATTATATGGGGCTTGATCTGTGTGTCCTTCAGGTGCTGAACATTGGATAAATATAAAAATTTTGTTAGCAGTCCTTCAGGTCAAAAAAATATATACCGTATATATTTATAAAATAGATAAAAAGCGTAAGCGATTGCATAAATTTGCAAATAAATTTAAAATCTACCCGTAAATTCTCAATGTTCACGATTGAAAATATGGAAATAACAAGCAAAGCTCATTTGTATAACTGGACTATAATACCATAGATTCAACTTGGAAACTTATGGCCTAAAGAGAAAACAGCCGTAACCGCTGTACGCGTGGTTTGAAAATACTTGCCATTTTAATAAACAAGACGCTTCAATTTAAATGAATGTGACAGTCTGTCGTAATTTATGCCTGAAATTATGCAAACAGCCCCAGTGATTGTTGTTGATTTTTAAAATAAAAAGTATTTTATCGACTATTGGCGTCAGATGAACTCATATTGTACAAGCCATCTCTTATTTGCACTATGTTTTTAGGTTTATATATTCGAGATTGCAGTGACCTTATAAGGGATGTTGCCGGCCGTGAGCACCTCCCACAGCAACACCCCGTAGCTCCACACGTCAGACTCGTAGCCGTACTTGCCGGACTGGAAAAATTCCGGAGGCATTGACCGCACCGGAATCCTGCGAGTTCCGTCTGCGTGCAGGAAACAATAGAAACAGACTGACAACTTCTATGCTTTCGAGTGAATTTACCAAAAAAAGTAGTGACTAAATATTCATCATAAAAATGTCCACTAATTTATTAAAAATAATCGTATTATAAAATTTAATAATTTTCTATTCATTAGGCATGTATACGTTTGCAGCTGGCAATTCATGCATGTTAAGACAATTCGAGTTTCCCAATATACATATTTTGTATGATCATATTAGATAAGATGTAAGAGATGTAAAATATTATTTTTAGTAATGAAAATACGAGGCACTCTAGCATGGGGGCAAGGAAATGGATAAGGATACGAGACATGAATAAAATGTACACTTCAGTGGAGAGACACCACAGACGGCACCACAACACAGACGGCACCACAACACAGACGGCACCACAACACAGACGGCACCACAACACAGACGGCACCACAACACAGACGGCACCACAACATAGAAGACACCGTGAAATAGCTTTCGTTCGACCAGCGAGCGTCGTGACATCTTGTCAAGAAAACAGTTCTACCACTCGGAGCAGCAGTTGGTATTTTAATATAATAATAAAACGGCGTACGCATTGAAGGAAATGTGTGTCACCGATTTTGGCCATCGCGGAATATCAACAGCCATCTGTAGGTTTCAAACCCAAAACTCGTTGCTCTGATCTTGCTGATGTTGTCCACTCGGCCAACATCAGATAATCGATAAATAAACAAATTTTAGCATTCACAGCATTTGTTGACTTAGGAAACTCAGTCAGGGACCGAGAATAATTCGTTAAATAACTGACCTAGAACTTGATAATATTCACTGCCACCAGCGGCCAAGGGACGTGACAAGCCGAAGTCTGATATTTTGACGCAGTGGTTGTGGTCGATGAGGCAGTTCCGTGCAGCCAGGTCGCGGTGCACGATCTTGTTGTGGCGCAGATAGAGCATCCCGTCCGCGACTTGCATCGCTATGCTCACAACTTTCTGCAGAAGAAAAAATATTTAAATTTCATATAAGTAATGGGATACTACAAGGAGTTAATAGGACTGCGAGGCATCCTTTCCAGCAAAGCAACACCTGTTGATCTAGGACAGATTTAAAAAAATATAACTCAGTACTCACAGCAGTGAGTGACAGAGAGGGCATTTTCTCATCGACGAAAATTTGAGGTCACGGACAGACGGACGGACAGACGGACGGACAGACTGACGGACGGACATGGCGAGCACAATAGTGCATTTTTTCCATGAATGAGAAAATGCGCTAAAAATGGGCATAAGTCATTGTGAAACATAAGGCCTTTAACTCGATTTACCGTGACCGGTTTGGCAAAAAAACCAGCAAAGGATATCTCCGGTGATACGGCCCCGAAGATAGGGAATTATACGCTATATCCAAGTCATCAGAAATTAAGAAACAAACACAGTTTCCATCAGCAAGTCAAAAATATAAATGTGATGTATTGTATGTATGTATTGTATGGAAATGTGTGATGTATTCCGCTGAAATCTTTGGAGTCTAGGCACGGGATTTGCTGAACACGCAGCATATCCCGAATATCATAAATGGAAAGATTTGAAAGAGATCTATTTCACTTAGAAACATGTAACCAGTTCCAAATTAAAGTACAAAGAAATCGAGTGCTAGACTAACGAAAGTTCTATAACTCGAGTGAACAAACCTCGTACGACAGTCTGCTCAGAACATCGCCGTTGAGAGCGACCAGACTGAGCAGAAAGTCTTGCAAGTTGCCGCGCTCCATGAGCTCCAGCACCAGCAGCAGCGACGACCGCCTCACCACCACACCGTACGCCCGCACCACGTGACTGCAGCGCAGCGACCTGACACATGTAGGTTATACTTTACTTCTATACTCCTCTACCTTTTATCCGTCTTTACCCTTTATCCGTCTTTACCCTTTACTCTTTGTACGTATTTACCCTTTACCCTTTATACGCCTTTACCCTTTATACGCCTTTACCCTTTACCCTTTATACGTCCTTACCCTTTACCCTTTATGCGTCTTTACCCTCTATCCGTCTTCACCCTATACCTTTTATTCGTCTTTACCCTTTATCCGTCTTTAACCTTTATCCGTCTTTACCCTTTACCCTTTATCCGTCTTTACCCTTTATCCATCTTTACCCTTTACACTTTATCCGTCTTTACCCTTTAAACTTTATCCGTCCTTTACCCTTTATCCGTCTTTACCCTTTATCAGTCTGTACCCTTTACACCTTATCCGTCTTTACCCTTTACCCTTTACCCGTCTTTACCCTTTATCCGTGTTTTACTTTTATACTCCTCCTGACCACCACCCCGTACGCCCGTACCACATGACTGCAGCACAGCGAGCTGTCACGTGTACAGGGTTATACTTTACTGTTGTTACGTCATATTGGTGTGTCAAGAACGTGCTCTTGTCAAGCCAAGACGGTCGTTCTCTTGTCGTGACAAGACTGTCGTCTTCTTGTCAAGCCTCCTACTGCTGTCGTCCTGCAGTCGTACTATCGTTACAAGACAGTCTCTTTAATTTGTCAAGAAAGGTCTTTAACTTGTCAAGAAAGGTCTGTAACTTGTCAAGAAGGTCTTTAACTTGTCAAGAAAATGTCTTCAACTTGTCAAGAAAGTGTCTTTAACTTGTCAAGAGAGTCTCTTTAACTTGTCAAGACAGTCTCTTTAACTTGTCAAGACAGTCTCTTTAACTTGTCAAGACAGTCTTTTCAACTTTTCAAGACAGTCTCTTTAACTTGTCAAGACAGTCTTTTCAACTTGTCAAGACAGTCTTTTCAACTTGTCAAAACAGTCTCTTAAACTTGTCGAGACAGTCTCTTAAACTTGTCGAGACAGTCTCTTAAACTTGTCGAGACAGTCTCTTTAACTTGTCGAGACAGTCTCTTTAACTTGTCAAGACAGTCTCTTTAACTTGTCAAGACAGTCTCTTTAACTTGTCAAGACAGTCTCTTTAACTTGTCATGACAGTCTCTTTAACTTGTTAAGACAGTCTCTTTAACTTGTCAAGACTTTCATTTTCTCGTGTCTGAACAGTACAGTGGTCGTGTCAAGACATTCATGTTATCGCATTCAAAGCTAATGTCTTATGTTATGGCGAAAACGCTAATGTTATGATAGGCTAATGTTATGGCGAAAACGCAATAAAATTGCGATACCGTAACTGTTGATACAAATGTATTAAGCTATTTGAAGACTAAGTTTCTCCTACTACATTCAAATATTAGGCACAGAGAACTGCAGTAATATACATGAATTTGAAACAAGAACCAACACCAGGGGCCACGGCTATAAACTAAAAAAATTGCGCTGCAACTTCTCCACGCGACAAAATTTCTTCGCGCTTCGAATCACCGACATGTGGAACCGCCTTCCCGATGACATCGTTGGCGCTCCAAGTATGAACGCGTTCAAGAACAGACTAGATAAAGCTATGGAAAAATATACGTTCAGATTTGAAATGCCTAGCACCATATCGAACCCGGTGGAAGTCTAGTGGCTATTTCAAACTATCGTCAGTCATGAAAAGATCCGGTCAAATGACACGATTTTAGATCTTCTGTGAACAAGGCACGAAAGGGAAAAGAATCGGCGACAGGCCACATCAGGCCTACGCTTCAGCGCCGAGATCACTATGTTATGTTATGTAATAGGTCTCAAAACTAGCTACGCACAGCCCAAGCTGGCATCTGACAGGCGCCTGAGGAGTTCTTCGTCTCAGCAAAAACAGTGTCGGTGGAAAGACTACTACCCACAATACCGTTTAGAGAATAAGAAAAATGTTTAGCAAGATGCATGTCTTGCAAGATGAATGTCTTGCAAGATAATGGTCTTGAAAGATGTATATTTTGCAATAAAAATGTCCTGCAAGAGACATTTTTATTTTGCAATAAAAATGTCCTGCAAAATGTCCTGCAAGATGATCGTCTTGCATGACGAATGTCTTGCAAGATAAAAGTCATACGAGATAAATATCATGCAAGATAATCGTCTTGAAAGTTAATCGTCTAGCAAGATGTATATTTTGCACTAAAAATTTCCTGCAAGATAATCGTCTTGCATGACGAATGTCTTGCAAGATTAAAGTCCTAGGAGATAAATATCATGCAAGATAATCGTCTTGAAAGTTAATCGTCTAGCAAGATGTATATTTTGCAATAAAAAACGTTCTGTAATAATAAATGTTTGAAGAATGAAACTATCAAAGACTCTTGACGTACAGCATGATCTTAGCCTCCCGCAGTATGGCAGGGTCGTCGAGGCTGGCGTTCCTGAGTTGCTTGGTGGCGACGTTGACGACAGCACCACAGGGCAGCTCCAGCTCCCCACGGGACACCACACCGAAGTTTCCTCTCCCGATGTGCGTGTCTTCCAGACGAAGGTGGCGTGCGTCGTGGATGAAGACTGGGTCTATGCCCTGCAGCCACGTCGGTGAGGAACCTGAGAGATGTAGAGAGGCTAATGTCAAGTGGTACAAATAATACGCGTGTTATTTGATGCAAAATCTACCACTATACATCAGAACCTGAGGGCCGGCGTGGCAATAAGAGGCTAATGTCAAGCGGTAGAAATAATAGTTAGTTAGTTTAGTTTAGTGGCCAAATGTTTACTAGCGCTCCAGCTATTTAGCTATCGCGCACCGAAAGTCAAGATGAACATCACCATAGAGGTGGAAGGTCTCAATTATTCACTACGCGCGTAATTTAATATAAACATTTTTCGTTTTGAGTTGATAGTAAACACGTGCGAGAAATATGTGAAAAATTCGAGGTGATGTATTGGTGTCTACTATAACTACGGACCGTTATTTTGCTCTTTACCATGACTTGTTTAGCTGTGGAAGGATCTACGATACCTATGGCACCGTTATTTTGATCCGTTACTTTTTCGTTACTCGTTCCTCTTACTTTTGGCACCGTTACTCTACGCACCGTTATTTTGCTCTTTACCATGACTTGTTTAGCTGTGGAAGGATCTACAATACCTATGGCATGATATTTATATGTGAAATTAATAGGGAGTAGAACATGCATGATATCTACCAGTGGATTGAACAATGGGAAGAATATGTATGATACGCAGCAGTGGATCAAAAATAAAAGTATGAATGTACAATATATACCATATGGAACTATTTTGCATGATATGTAAACGGTATTCAACAGAAGAAACGTTATGCACGGTAGTTGATGTATGAGCATAATGTGCACGACATAATCAAGATTATGAACGGTATAACTAACCAGCATGTCATTTACCAGTGGACTGACTGATGCCACTTATGTTATGTTATGTTTGCCAGCATGCAATTCATCGTTGGACTTACAAGAAGAATACACGGTGCGTAGAACGTCGCTACGAGCGCTCAGCTTTTTTAATTTGGTATTTTTTCGTTGACGACAGCGGAGGAAGAGACACACCAGCAGCACGGCCACGATCACGGCCCCTGCCACGGCTGCGGTGATGAGGGCAGTTGCCAGCAGCCCGTGGGGTCTGGGAGTCTCCTTAATAAGAGAAATATAACTCAGTACTCACTTCAGTGAGTGACATTTTCAGTGAGTGAGAGCGCATTTTCTCGTCGACGAAAACGTGGTCACGGACGGACGGACAGACGGATGGACGGACGGACGGACGGAAGGACAGACGGACGGACGGAAGGACAGACGGACGGAAGGACAGACGGACGGAAGGAAGGACAGACGGACGGAAGGACAGACGGACGGAAGGACAGACGGACGGACAGACGGACGGAAGGACAGACGGACATGGCGAGCACAATAGTGCATTTTTTTCATAAATGAGAAAATGCGGTAAAAATAATAAGTTCTATTAACATCTGAAAAAAATTAATGGATGTGTTTTATAATTTCTAAGCATTTTAGACTAGTCAGGAAATTCCTTAATTGAAGAAAGATATAGGCAGGGGGAACACTTACAGAATTTCTGTTCTAAAATTTATCATTCGGCTGGCGAGTTGGAGATGGTCGGTGAACGAACAAGATTTTCAGGAGCTCAGCTCGACAACAAAGAAAGAAAATATTACCTGCATTCCAAATCAATGGTCTATACTAATATAAAAAATATAGATAGAGAAAAATGAGAAATTCGAGATTAGCGGCCGGTATCACGACAAATTTCAGGATAGCTCGGTTGTGACGGCAGAATCAAGACATCTGTGAGAAAAAAGACCCCAACAAATTATACAGGCGTGCGCGACTCTGCATTAGTGCCGTCTAGGACTCGATGAGCACGTAAATCAGCTTCTGATTCCGCTCGCTAGCTCGGTATGACTCCGACTCGGCCAACCCTTCTCATACTCTAAGCGACCATAAAGTCGGAAAGGAGATTCTAACCAGATGCTGATTTCGATCGGGTGGCCAAGCGGACCCAGAATAACTTTGCGCCGAGTGTAGTGACTATTCGGCCGATGCCTAGGCGGTCTCCGAATTTTCATAGGGGAAGGCTATAAACATCTTATTTAAGCAGTAAAAAAGTTAGCGAACATTGACTACTAAGCCCTACTTTAGTGAGCAGTTGGCTTGTAATATGAAAAACTCGAATTTGCTTGGCTATCAAATCCTAAGGAAAAATACAAGAGACTAATGACTATGATACTGCGAATAATAACTCATCCAAAAGAAAACTTTTAAGAAAAGCGGAGAATTTAAAGAAAATCGATGGCCAGCGAGACAGGCAACCTCACGTTAACCAAGAAGGACACGGTGACGGCCGAGGTGCTGGCGGCCGCTGGAGTGTGGGTGGTGACTTGCAGCTGATGGCGGCCGGCGGACAGATGGACGGAGGCCACGAGGCTGGTGTCCTCTGGCCGCACGCACCAGCGCTGCAGACAACAGTAGCAAAGGGCGTTATAAATGAAGTTCATTTCGAAAATATCGTAAAAAAACGCTAGGAAATTCATTAAAACTCTATTATATAACTTAAAATCTAGTCAAAGAACAGCAAACAGAGTGAAATAATAATTAAATTCATGTTAAGAATTAGCTGCATAGAGAAAATGCAGCACTCATGATATTTTGACACAGATTAAATACAACAAATGTTCGACGAATAATATAGTAGTTACCTAAGAATGATTAGGTCCAACACTCATCAAACAGATTAAACAGATATGACAATTGGCATTCATTCATGGGCAAACCTGAGCGTGATGGATAAATAAATATTACGCACCTAGATAAAAATGCATTAGCTAGCATGTATGTGATATAGATCGTTTCATTGTGGTAAAATTTTGAAAACTATTGACGACTTGTCGAAAGTAACCCGGACATATTTATGACACTTGTCAATGAATTTTACCAATTTAATGAAGTCAATTGATTTTACTGACATTGAGACGTAATGCAGGTCTCAATGACGAATAAACAAATTTTGTTCATCGTTCGAACGCATTTCTTGAATTAGGAACTCAGCAAGACGAATGATTTAGACTCTACGGTTTTTGACGACAGGTTTTAAGTATCTTTAATGTATAGTCCGATTAATGTGATCATGAATACGTTCGTAATATTCAATTCCAGTCATGACTCGTATACTCAATACGCATTATATTATATCGACTAGCGTTAAATTAATTATCCCTCATAACATTATTAAAGACCACCTTTCTTTTATTCGCAACAGCGATCCGATATATTGCCCTAAGGTTGTTTGTTCATGATACCAGCTTTCATTTTGTTTGTTCATAACCAGTTTGTTCACCAGCTTTCATAAGTCATTGATCACACTACGTAAATATAACAGCCCATCTAGCACTACGGCTTCTCCCAGGTCTGAGACAGGTTAGTGGAGAGTGAGTGTGATGGTGTAGATCTGAGACAGGTTAGTGGAGAGTGAGTGTGATGGTGTAGATCTGAGACAGGTTAGTGGAGAGTGAGTGTGATGATGTAGATCTGAGACAGGTTTGTGGAGAGTGAGTGTAACGGTATTTATGTATCAGTCTTCTATAAACTAGGATTGAGTCAGTCTCTAGCAAGACTGACGTGGGTGTTGAGGTCGTCGCGGCGGAGCAGCACCGTGTAGCCGAGCACCGCGCCGTTGGCAGCAGCGGGGGCGGTCCACGAGACCTGCAGTTTGCCGTCCTCAACTTCAACCTTCACGTCCCGCACCACGTCAGCGCCGTCTGTGCAACAACAGATATAAGACAGTGTATAAAGTGTAGGAAAATAAAATCTCATCATTTCTGTGCAATGCAAACTTAATATTTATCCGAACGCACGGTAGGGAGCTCGGTTGGTTATGCAATTTTCTTCTTATGGAATTTTTTCGGAGATGCCATACGATATCCCTAGCAAATGGCCTCTAAATTAGTCGTAACTCGTTCATGAAATGTTTCATGGTAAGAAGTTATTAAGAAAAAACGCTGAAACCGTCCCTCAATTATTGCCCCGTTTGCAGGTATATGAAACTTTATGTCTTGCACAGAGTGAATACAGAATGCAGGGATTGGGCTAAGTAGCGATCAACATGGGAAATTTCCAAGATATTTCCTAGGCTATGTCACGATAGAAGTTTCAAGGTCGGAATCAATTACAAACTACGTGTCATTGGCTAAAATGATTAACGACGACGTAGTTATTCATTGGACTTTGGAATGGCAACTCAAATGCAAATAATTGCATTTATTGCAAATGCAAACAATTTGCAAATAATTTCCCCATTATTCAACGCCGAGAAACGCACTATGAATGTTGATACATAAATTTAAATCTTGCCATAAACTCTTAATTCCAATTTAAATTCAAATCTACACAATACACGCTTGTAGGCAACATCAAGAAAAAAAAACATTAGAAGCAAATGAGATGTGCGTCATTTCGGGGTAAAAATAAATTATAAATTGCATTTCCGGCATATAGCTAATGCAGAAAATTTATTAAGGTATATGCAGAAATACCTTATATGAACATACCTCCAAATTGTTATCAAACGTGTACCTCTGGCACGAGTGTAGAAAATTTAAGTACATGCAGAAATTAAAGTATATGCAGAAATTAAAGTATATGTAGAAATTAAAGTATATGTAGAAATTAAAGTATATGCAGAAATTAAAGTATATGCAGAAATTAAAGTATATGCAGAAATTAAAGTATATGCAGAAATTAAAGTATATGCAGAAATTAAAGTATATGTAGAAATTAAAGTATATGTAGAAATACCTTATATTAAGATAACCTCAAAACACGTACCTCTGGCCCGAGTGTAGAAAATTCGTGTGGCAGGAGCTAGAGAGCAGCGATAGAGGCACCTCGCTGCTGCAGCAGCTGAGTCCAGGTCCAGTGCGCCGTCCAGCCGTCCACTCGCTCGCAGGGCTTCGATTGTGCAGTTTCCGTGCAGAAAATTACAAGCTCGCACCTGCACAAAATATCTAAATAATAATGAAAGAGACTCCGTGCTTTCTAAGTAAAGAACTTCTTATGAAACTTCACAGCAAAATTTGACAATTCTTCGATTGATTTTATATCAGGGCCTATACTTCCAAAAAATTAAGTGATCGTAAATTCATCAACCAATCATTGACGGCTTTCAAGCAAAATCCACCAATCATAGACAAGAAAATAGAGCGTAAGTACTTACGTTCACTTAGCGAGTTTTAAAGTTAAGCACTCAATTAACAATCACTCGAGTAAACAGCTTAACAATCAAAGCGTTAAGCACTCGAATAATAAAAATGAATTAATAAAATATTATCCTTCCAGACGACTTACTTACCTGAATGACGTATGGAGTGAAAGGCAGCAAACCAGGCACAAGAAGGGAGCGCGATAAACTGAATAATGTTGTCTGCCTCGATGTCATTTTTTCTATCGAGTCATCGTGAACCTTCGCTTCAAAATGAACATCATTTATTTTTGGACGATCAGCTTGGAGTGAAGGCTCACTTTTAATACGTTCTTTATTCGCTGCACCGTCAATATTGGTCATAGATACAAGTGTGTGGAGGGTTCCTCCGGAAACAGGTGATGTAAGAGGTGCTTCGTTGATGTTACGTCGGACTCTGACGTCCGTAGATGAGCTCAACGACGACGATGCCAGAAAACAGGCGGTAGTCTTGGCAGCGTCTGCTTGGTAACCTGGCCTGGCAATGAATAACGAACGATCAGTTTCGTATACTTGTAACAATTTTAATCTAAATCCCCACCATTGAAATCAAATACTCTCGTACTGAATTAAGGTTAAATAATAACATTGGCCTGTATAATGAATAACGGGAGAACACTTTCACAATTGAAACTTTGTTAATTTAAATCCCCAGTGAAATTCCAAATACTCTCGTGCTGAATTAAGGTTGAATAATACCATAACTGTATTACTGTGTAAGAATTGTACGAATCTACATTTAATAATGATCAACAGTAACTACTTCATATCGTAAGATAAGATCAAAAATTATCAATAAAAAAAATATTTTCACGCTCAGATTCGTCTCGGAAATGATAGCGTTTGAAATTGCTTTCTAATACTTTAATTTGGTAGATACCTTGAAAATCTTCATCATTTCTACATGATTATTCAACCATAATCGTGAGATTTTTTGCTAAGTGCCGAGTCGCTTATAGACAGGTTTTTACTAATTTTTCACTTTGAATCAAGTTTCGAAGACTTATCGAGTTCCCTTCATATGCACTAAAAATAACTAAAAACTAAAATATGCAGTTGTATCTGCTGGGTTCTTTACGAGCCACTAGGTAGACCTCTGTTCAAGATAATTGAAGTAATCATCCAAATAACGTCAAATAAGCGTAAGTAAGTGTGTTAGCGAGTGTTTCTTACCTGTACAAATAATTATTCACTTCCGCAACTGTTGCAGCCACACTAAGGAATCAATCGTCATCTATAGTTAAGTTACTGCTGCTTGCTTCCCAATAACGTCAAATAATCAAGTGCTTAAGCAATTATTTCTTACCTGTACAAATAATTATACACTTCGGCAACAGTTGCAGCAACACTAAAGCGTGGAGGCGCATCGTAGCGGCTTCCCAAGCCCTGAACTTCTTCCGCTCCGTAGTCGGGCTCGATCGTTCCCATGTTTTGCTCGATCGTTCCCATGTTTTGCTCGATCGATCCCATGGATTGCTCGATTGCTGGCCAGCCCAAGACCGGCCGATGAGCAGACTGCTCGTGTGTTGGCTTCGTGGAAGACAGAATTTCTGTTTTCAATGCTGGGTTTCCTGTAAGTTTTTCTGTACGGTGGAAATCGTTCTGAACGTTGTTAAGATTTGCAGCGAATTCATTTGGTAAAACTGAAGATTCATTGAAAGTTGTAACAGTTCTCTCGGTATTTACGTCCACATTGTCATTTGTTTCGTAGACTGATTTCAAATTTCCAAACGAGTCAACATCTTCGTCGTCGGGTTCACTAGTCTCATCAACAAAGTCATTTCTGTCCTTAGGTTCATCACAGAAATGTTCGTATGTGTGCACAGGGAAATGTTGTATTTGCTGGTACGACAACTGGTAGAAGTCGAGTCTGCCGTTGGTCAGCGACGGCGGCTGCCAGACCACGAGCAGTGAGGAAGCTTCGCGTCCTGCCAGACGTATGCCTGTGACTGCGCTCGGTGCTGCCACATTAATCAGATACATTATTTTAACAGCACTTTTCAGCGAGAAAAAATTCTAATGCGAAAATGTCCTTCAATATTTTATAAAGAAATAGATCGCAGTACTATATATCATGGTAAACATGTATGATATTCCTCAGCTCAATGTTCAATCACATTAGTACGAATATGAAAGATCCGAATGACTATATTAAAGATTTTGAAATTTACACCGACTAAGACCAAATAGCATTCTTCATACGAAGCAGGAAGTTTGTAGAGCGAGCATAAGTGCATACCGGCAGCCAGAGACTGGTTGCAGACGACGCGCGACTGTAAGGAGGCCGCCGTGGTGCTGAAGGTCTGCACGTAGAAGGCGTAGCGCGCGTAGGGCTTCAGACCCGCCGCTACCGTGTAGTGCATGCGGTGCCCACTTACCACGCCCGCCGTCCGTGACAGGTACAGCGATCTCCACGACCTGTTATACATGTGTGGTGGAGACAAATTTGTTGCTTTAATTCTATTGTTTTTGTCTGTTGTATTGTGTGGAATAAATTACGTGGAGATCGCGACAGGTACAGCGATCTCCACGCCCTGGTGAAATACATTTTGTTATACGCATATGTACCACTTCGGAGTCAACGTGTTAAGTTGTAATCCAAAATCCAAACACTCACGATGCAGGCATGACAACTTGACAGTCGCTGTTTTCAGGGATCGTCCGTAAATGAAGGAAAAATCCCTTGACTGGAGAATTCGGATCGAATTTCCAAGAAATGTTGACTTCTCCTCCCTCCAGAGGTGTGACCTGCAGCTCAACGATGCTCGAAGAACCTGGAGAGTGTGGGGAGGTGGTTGGTGGAGGAAGGTTGTGGAATTGAGAACCATGACAAGAAAAAATAACTCAGTACTCACTGCAGTGAGTGACAGAGAGCGCATTTTCTCGTCGACGAAAACTTGAGGTCACGGACGGAAAGACGGACAGACGGACGGACGGGGAGGTGGTTAGTGGAGGAAGGTTGTGGAATTGAGAACCCAACAAGAAAATATAACTCAGTACTCACTGCAGTGAGTGACAGAGAGCGCATTTTCTCGTCGACGAAAACTTGAGGTCACGGACGGACGGACGGACAGACAGACAGACAGACGGACATGGCGAGCACAATAGTGCATTATTTCCATAAATGAGAAAATGCGCTAAAAAATGATTATAATCTGCTGGCTGGTTAGCCTGGCGTTGTCCGGGATCGCTAATCCATGAAATTTATAATCTTTAATAACAAAAAATGTATGTTGATTGAAGAGAGATGAATTTAAACCCACATTTTACAAAAAAACATAGATTTTCAATCGAATGTCAGTTTCGTTTACAAATGTTTTAAAAATATATATGCGTACTTTATAGTAAATTTATATTGAATGACTATACTAAAAATTCGTATATTAATTAAAATTTTGAACTTCTGAACCAATAATATTCTTCCAAAAGGGAACTTTTGGAAGAATAACTTTGGAACTTTTCAGTCCAGGTGATAAGGTACGAAGATACGCGTAAAATTCAGCTCCTATGTATTTACAACGCCAGGCTACAAACACAAACTTTGGTAAATATATCTAATATTATAAGTTTGTGTAAGTTGACTTTTTGTCCGAGTGAATTGAGCTTTCCAAGGTAAATATATGCTTATTCTGTTACGTATTCATAATTTTTTCGTGACGAGATACACTACCTGGGCGTGAAATTCTACTTGTGACTGTGCGAAGCTGACACATCATGAAAATAAGTAGTAAATTATTTATTTAGATAAACAAGCTCTCTAAATTCTCCTCCTACATCGATCTCCTCCTTGACAAGACTCACATATCCTGGCATATCCATTGAGATCCTCCAGGACGTCGGCAGGCAGGGCGGAGGAGGCTCGTGTCCTGTTGGTGAGCGCGTACACGGAGCTCGGGCACAGGCGAGGGTTCCTGTACAGCAGCACCGAGCCCTGAGAAGAGGAGGGTTAAACGTTTGGCAACTAGTGATGGGGCAAACGTTTGGTAACTAGTGATGACATTATCTGGTGATGACATTAGAGGGGGATCGAGGTAAACGTTTGGTTCAACTTGTTATGACTTTAGAAGAGGGGAGTAAACGTTTGGTAACTAGTGATGGGGCAAACGTTTGGTTCAACTAGTGATGACATTAGAGGGGGGGGGGGCAAACGTTTGGTTAACTAGCGATGGGGCAAACGTTTGGTTCAACTGGTGATGACATTAGAGGGGGATCGAGGTAAACGTTTGGTTCAACTTGTTATGACTTTAGAGGTGCGGGCAAACGTTTGGTTAACTAGTGATGGGGCAAACGTTTGGTTCAACTAGTGATGACTTTAGAGGGGGCAAACGTTTGGTTAACTAGTGAAGACAGATAGGGGGTAAACGTTTTGTTCAAATAGTGATGACTTTAGATTAGGGTCTCCTTAAGTAATTTTCTCACACGTGTGAAAAATCGAAAATTTCCCAGTAAAAATATGCACCTACTTAATAGGCGTCCACTTTGTTGTCGCTCGACTCCAATTTTGTAATATTAGGAACATATTTTCTTTATTCCCGGCATTAATTAGTGTAATACTAATAAAATAATAAGTGGTCCTTATTCTCGAAATCAATTACTGTAACACCAATAAAATGTTGCTTACTCTGGAAATGTTGATGTCTCGTCCGGCAGGCCAGAGGTCCTCCAGAGCGTCGTTGTCGTACACCAGCAATGCGTACCTATAAACCATTAATAGTTCAATGGAAGAAACATATTAGGAACGATCTGGCAGCCTATACAATCAGGGAACTGAGTGAGACTATGTCAACATAATGATACATTTTTGCTCTGGACATTTTAATTTTTTCGATTTCGTTGGCCGGTAAAAATTTATGATAAGGGCATTTCCTTATTAAATTTTAAAAAATGTGAATGTAAGAAAGAAAAATGGAATTTTTCACTTCGGAACCTACAAATATACTAGTATATATTGATGCGTTTCAGGCCTTTTCTGCCTTTTTTGTCCGCGGACTTGGCCGTTTTTTAGGCCATCTGGCAACCCTGCCAGGTTCGGCTCGTGAAAAGAGCGGATCACCGCTACATGCAGGAAGTGCATTTGGACAATAATTAAGACCAATCCATTTATTTGAGTTCAGTGGACACCATGGACGTCATGCACAGAAAAATCATCTGGATCGATATACAAAAAGCTGATGCTACAAATAACCCATTTATGATCATTTTTGATGAAAAAAGTCCTCATTCACAACGTGATTATCATATGAAAATTTTAACAAAGTTACTAGCACATGTAAATCTTCGTAATGGGATTAGCACATTAAAACTTCCGCCAATGATAAGGAGATGAAAAACTATGAAAATATTCGACTAGTTGGAATATCGAGCATTAGACATTTTATTTGCTGCATATGAAACGTTTAAGAAGAGTTAAAGTGAAATGTCTGGGAAAATTTGTAAGAAACCGTCAGGTGGTTTTACAAGCGAAAATTAAAATATTTTAGAAGAGACGTCAGTGGCTGATGTACGGCAGCCTCAAGAGAATATTTTTGTAACGATATAATAAAATTACCTAGGAGCGTCAGAAGATTTTGGGAAAAGATGCTTCAATACTTAAACTTTACGACCGTAAAACATTTACAACAAAAAACGTGGATATTTTGATGCAAAGGAGACGTCAGTGTTGATTTAAAGAAGTAAATAAAAATATAACCCAAGAAGACCAGCAAATGGAAAACTCACTTGCCGCGATAGAGCTTTTCTCCACTCCAGCTATTGTTTTCAGCCTCGGGAAGACTTCAAGGGACATGGATATTTTTATATAAAACTTGAATATTTTGATACAAAAAAGGCGACGACGTTGATAAAAAGAAGGAAATGAAACAATAGCTTAAGAACACAAGCAAATGGATGACTCACTTGCCGCGATAGAGCTTTTCTCCAGCAATTATTTCCAGCCTCGTGAAGACCTTAAGAGACGTGAGCGCGGGGGTTGAGAACACTGCCAAGAAGTCGCGTACGTACGACAACATGGACAACGCGGCCTCCAACTGTACCGTGATGTTGTAAGTGTGGGACAGGCTAGGACCAAAGAAAACAATTTGATAATGAATAATGATAATGATAATATTTCGAGTTTATTTCATTCTGATAATGAAATAAACTCGAAAAAGAAACAAACTTTGCATATGGTTTGGCATTATATATCAATTAGAAACATACGTCTAGGACACGAGAAAATTATTCAATGTGATGAAGAAATAAACTCGAAATAGAAACATACTTTACATGTGGTTTGGCATTCCATATCAATTTTACTGGGCACAAAATACAAATGGATAATACTGGGCACACACTGAATCCCTGCTGATCATTTCTTGCTACTCGTTACGTCGGCAGTGGATGAATAGAATGAAGATATTACCCTTTATTTCATGTTTAGAATATAAGAACCATATCGCGCACTACCGGTATAATATATTTAATATCAACCGCAATGAGTCAATAATAAGATGTGTAAGCAATACCTGAGCATCAAGAAACCATCGACATGCGTACAGCCTCGGAAACTCTGCAGGGCCGCCAAGCTACTCAGCACCCTTCCCGGGCAGCGCTTCTCGCACAAACCTGTACATGAAATCAATCAACAATACGCAAAACTGGCAGAATAGCCAATACTTGTTTAAATTATAAGGTATTTGTAATTTTTTTTCATGAAGAAGCAGGTTGAACATTTTTCAATGGTAATTCGCGGACACAAAATGTAAGAAATATCAGAGCGTTTGCTGCAGAGGACAAAGCGTGAGGGGTGACCACGAGGCAGAGGACATAGCGTGAGGGGTGACTGAGGCAGAGGACATAACGTGAGGGGTTACCACGAGGTAGAGGACATAGCGTGAGGGGTGACCAAGAGGCAGAGGACATAGCGTGAGGGGAGACCACGAGGCAGAGGACATAACGTGAGGGGTGACAACGAGGCAGAGGACACAGCGTGAGGGGAGACCACGAGACAGAGGACATAGCGTGAGGGGTGACCACGAGGCAGAGGACATAGCGTGAGGGGTGACCACGAGGCAGAGGACATAACGTGAGGGGTGACAACGAGGCAGAGGACACAGCGTGAGGGGTGACCACGAGACAGAGGACATAGCGTGAGGGGAGACCACGAGGCAGAGGACATAGCGTGAGGGGTGACCACGAGGCAGAGGACATAGCGTGAGGGGTGACCACGAGGCAGAGGACAAAGCGTGAGGGGAGACCACGAGGCAGAGGACATAGCGTGAGGAGTGACCACGAGGCAGAGGACAAAGCGTGAGGGGTGACCGCGAGGCAGAGGACATAGCGTGAGGGGTGACCACGAGGCAGAGGACACAGCGTGAGGGGTGACCACGAGACAGAGGACATAGCGTGAGGAGTGACCACGAGACAGAGGACATAGCGTGAGGGGTGACCACGAGACAGAGGACATAGCGTGAGGGGTGACCGCGAGGCAGAGGACATAGCGTGAGGGGTGACCACGAGGCAAAGGACATAGCGTGAGGGGTGACCACGAGGCAGAGTACATAGCGTGAGGGGTGACCACGAGGCAGAGGACATAACGTGAGGGGAGACCACGAGGCAGAGGACATAGCGTGAGGGGTGACAACGAGGCAGAGGACATAGCGTAAGGGGTGACCACGAGGCAGAGGACATAGCGTGAGGGGAGATCACGCGGCAGAGGACAGCATGATGAACTACCAGGATATTCGCTGCAGTTGACACAGCGTGAGGGATGCTGGTGATGTTGGTAGCCGATGGGGCAGTCTGGAGCACACAGACGTGTGCCGTTCACCGTAACCAGCTTGAGTCCGAGTTGCTCTACACACGTCGCGTTACTGACGCAGAACAAGTTGTCGTACTGCGTAAGAGATTGATTTGTTTTGTTAAAATGCTTGAAAATGTCAAGGAAGATAGATATATTAGTATATGTACTTCAAAAGAATTAAATATCAACAAAATTTCAATAATTCCAAATAAACACTGAGATGAATTTATGTAGATTCGAAATTTTCACAATTTCATCCATGCAAATAAACTTTTTGTTGTTGCGGTGTTACTAGGAAATAGTTCAAATAAACTCAAATGACCCAATGGAGAAGAAATACGCAAATAATATACAATACCCACCTCATAATATCCAAATGGACAAACGTTCACACAATGACCGCCCATGAGGAACTTTTTGCAGGCGTTACAGTGAACTGCGCCGCCGTCCACGCGACAACCACCGGCGCACTGATCGGGGCAGCACGCGCCAGGTTGCGGGACGGGGCGCTGCAGAGTCTGAGATGTACGCGACGCTGAGGGATTATTCTGCTGGTCACGGAGCTGTGACGTCACGCAGCCAGAAGTGCAGTTGTGACACACTGCACGGTGTGGGGAAGAGGTTAGGTACTGGTACGATGAGAGGGCGGGACTGGGGGTGAGATACTGCGACGCTGAGAGGGCGGGACTGGGAGTGAGATACTGCGACGCTGAGAGGGCGGGACTAAAGGGTGAGATACTGCGACGACGAGAAAGCGGGACTGGGGGTGAGATACTGCGACGCTGAGAGGGCGGGACTGGGGGTGAGATACTGCGACATGGGGAAGTAAGTACATGACAAACTATTGAACCGTTAGTTGCAACATACTAACCAGCTCTAATATTTTCAGAGGACTAAAAAGACATTTTTACTAATGTGACTGCCGTTTATCATAGCGGTAATGGTAGTTTTTGGGTGCTTACTTTTCTGTTACAATTTCCCTTTCCACCGAATGCAATAAAAAATCGAATAAAAAATAATCATATTTATCAAGAGATTACTAACGAAATAATTTTTGGATCTTGAGCCCTACACAAGACGGTCACTTCCTAAATGCTCATAACGCTTCGTCTAAACGCTAAGAGTTGATTTGACCAGCAACGTGCGAGTTCAAAGCCAGCTCGCTCAGCAGCAATCGTGGCTCCGGTGTGCAATATTTCGTAATGCCTTTCTTCTCCCGGTTTGCGGTGTTAACTGAAGATACAGCTAACTTATAAAATGTAGTTATGTTCCAAAGATAACACATTTTTACGAAGGTTCGTTCAGACACCCTAGTGAAATTAATGCGAAAAAATTGGCTGCTCCACAAGCATTAAGGCATCAGCTCTGGATCAATCGCAGGCTGGTCTGTGAGGAAGGTGAGCGCTTTGGGTAACTCACGGTGGGGCAGGGGGGACACAAATATGAACTCTTCTCCGACCCACCTTAGTGCGCCAGCGGTAAACTGACAATAAGGTTACTACGACAGCTCAGCTCCAAAAACATGCTTCTCGCATTCACAAAACCAAATTTTACTCGTGCAAAAAATGACATCGAAAGTGAACCATTTCTATCGTTCACACTAATTTGATTTTTTTCGTTTCGTTTACTCTGGTTAAACAAAGTTGATGTGTACAGCAGAGGCTAAGGTTCAGTTGAAGAAAATAAGACGTATTTAGTTAAAGCAACTGAAGGAGCAACCGAATTCTTAATATATACTGCTACGTGGCAGTTTAAAGAATTGTACAGTTATATTAATTTGATTCTTCTCGTTTCGTTTGCTCTGGTTGAACAAAGTTTACGTGTGCAGCAGAGGCAGCGGGCACGCACCGATCTGGCAGTGACGCCGCGACCAGCAATGCGATGCGCCGTCGGGGCCGCGGGGACACGCGTCGCTGCACGCGCCGCCGCTGCTAGGGCGCTAGGGGACGACGATGTTAGGTTGGTTAAGCCTGAAGAAAACATTCCTAGCATTGATACCGCAAGAGAGAATGTAATACCGTGGTAATGACTATCATTGCCGCCAGAGTCAGTTTAGATCAGGCGGTAGTGGAAGAATCATTACCGCGGTCAGTTTCAACAACACTGCTACAGTACAAGTATCAAAGCTCCGACAATGTTGAGTATCAACGCTCCGACAATATTATGTATAAACGCTTCAACCATATCAACTATCGATACTATCTATCCATTGATCTCTTGATTGTACGCACTAAATGCCATGTTTGGGATTTCAACCGCTAAGGACACAATAGGCGCACATTGTAGCCTTCCTTTCCCACCTGGATCCAGTCGCGGGTAGCGGCAGCAGGATCAAGCTGGTGCAGGGACGCTGTGTCCAGCCCGTCCATCGAGGACAAATTGCCGTTGCCAGACACGTACACTGAACCGCGACCCAGACTTTGTAGGCTCCACAGATCTACGCTCTGCGAGTCCAGTACTGGGATTACTTCACCAGCAACTGATTCGTGATTATTGTGACATGATTCGTGACAGCCATTTATTGATTGATTATTGATTCGTGACAGCAATTTATTGATTGATTATTGATTCGTGACAGCCATTTATTGATTGATTATTGATTCGTGACAGCCATTTATTGATTGATTATTGATTCGTGACAGCAATTTATTGGGATGCCCAATCTGTCCTTAAAAGATAGTAGGAATCTATCCGATTTCCTTCTGATCCACAGCTGTGAGGAATCGTCGAACCTCAGAGGAATTTTCAGAAGGGAGATAACAAATTACACTACAGAGCATGGCGGAAAGGTAGAATGATACCGTATACGATGCATTGTGGGATTTTTATATTTCCCATTCAATTAAAATTACGGAAAGACTCGTTTCATAGCTAATTTTACTAGCGAAAATGGCCACCTGGAGTCCTGTATATGCGATGACGAGCGAGTGGTCCCCTAGCAGCTGTCGTCCTCGGATGAAGGCGAGGGAGGGTAAAAGTGTCGACAGGGACGGAAGCCTAACTACTGAGTAGATGAACACAAATCCCGTTACTTCCCGCAGCCGGGGAAGGGAAAACTGCGTCCAGTTCTCCGCTTCATTCTGTAGACATTTATTATGAAAATTTAAAATGTTCATGAGCTCTCGTTCTGTATACATTAATTAAGTTTAAAAATGTTCAAGAGCTTTCAGGGTTAACATATAAGATGGTAAAGTTAGGTAGTCATTGATGGTTCTCACTCTACATTTTTTAACAAGTCGGCAAAACCAGCATCCACTCGCTTTAATAGCTTAATTAGGACTCAAAATACCTATGATTGAACTGAACATTTCAAGAACATTACTCACATATCCGAAGAACGCAATCACGAGGTTGCCGTGAATGATATCACATTGCGCCAAGGTCTTCAGCACGTCCATGATCCGCTCTTCATCCTTAACAATCATGCCAGGGCAGACTGAACAAATTTCAATACTGAACTTAGTAAGGCCTCTTACAAGACAGTATAAATTAATTGCACTAATATGCTTTACAGCGGTAAAAAGTCCAGTTATAATATCACGAGTATCAATTCAGCCGTTTCTAAATAGGAATTAGTATTGATAACACCTGAAATTTAACTCAATAGTTCTCGCCTATCTAGAAATTTATTCTAGATAGGTGGTCCCTAGCAGCTACTCTATACAGTAACCGATACTAAATATGATAAGAAACATTATTCATTATTAGGTTCGCACTACAAGTGAGGGATGATGGGTCAAATAATTCAAAATCAAATAAACCAGATCGGCAAGTTTAATAACCACGCATAAAGTTTAAACGTTGATATCGACCAACTAAAAAAAAAGGTCTCAATGAATAAAAATCAACAGTCGAAAAACGTAGCATTATTAATGCTGAACGTTATAAGGAACCAACATTGACTAATACAATACAAGAGTTTTTAAAAATGAGGATTAACTTGAAGGTTTTACATTAACAACTTCGATTAGTTGTCTTACAACGATATGAACATCGGATAATTAAAACAAAAATTTCAATTGAGACTGTTGGTCACACGAAAAATATGAAGTCGTTGCCAAAATTTTTGTCACATGGTCATATTTATTTCGAAAATTTACTGAAAACTGAACTGGTGAAATTTGCTCTATTTATTGTATTTATTAAAATTTCAGACATTTTGTAATTGTAAATCAGATATATTGAGCTTTAACTTATAAATTTGTTGTAGCGTACACTCAAGTCTGAAATATATAAAATTTGCATTTCCAGCACGATGGAGTCTTAGAGCTGCTATCAAAAAGCTCCGCAAAGATTTTGGCATTGAAGAATTGACGCCAGTAATTCTCCAGATTTGAACTCCATCGAAAGTTTATGCGCCATTTACAAACAGAGGGTAAACACAAGTCAACCAACTTCTACAAAGGACTTTCAGGACTGGATCCGCATAAACTGAAATCTATTGATGCAAACATTAGGATTTTGATGTCTACTACCACGCCTATATAAGAGAATAGGAGAGGTTCTTTGTAACAGCTAGGGGTCTGCACTTCATAAATTAAAACCTTGCCATATTTCGAATTTTTTCATGGAAAATTTGCCATACTTCTAATTTTTCGTGCCGGATTTCGTTCTTGTTATGGTTTTATTTTGTATTCAAGTTGAAAATAAATATTTGCCTTTTCCGATTTTACTTTAGACCTCGTAATTAAATAATCCAAAAAATATCGCTTGCGACAAAAGTTTTGGCCACGACTGTATTTCAAAAACGTAGTCAATTATGCTTCCATTTTCCATAGGTCTCCTGTAAAATAATGAGGTATTTCTAGACAAAGTAGACTGTGTTACGAGATTGAACCAATTTTAGATTCTTAATAAGTTTGGCTTTGCTATTGTAATCGTTACAAGTTCAGCAACGTTTATTCAACTCGAATCAAGTAATAGTGAACACCTGACCAACGACACTTACTTGTTTTGCCCCTTCGATCTCCAGTCGAGAACCAAATCCGTCTCGCCGAACAATTATCGTCATGCGAGTCCGCGACCGCGGTGTTGGCGCTGGACTTTGGGTCGGAAGCCCAAGCAGTAGCGGCAGCGAGGCTAAATAAAACGCTTGCAATGAGCATTGCTGCATCGCACCTCCAAGTGATGAGCAACATGATGGAGAAATATCACATTTCCTGTCTGAAATACAATGGAATTATTAGGTTACAAGTGCGAACGGAGAAGAAAATACAAGGAAAACTCAATAATTATACGAATCCTCACATTTTTAATTTCAAGATGTAAATAAAGCTATGCAAATTCTAATGTAAACGTTGCAGAGGCCAAGCTTTTCTTCAGTGTTGGTACGACGTAAAGCAGCTTCTATACTAGAATGGCTCGCACATAAAGGCACCCAATCATCATACTGAAACCTTATCTGGTCAACTCAAATCATTCTAATGAGCGCATTCACGCTAAACATATCAACACCCTGTGAACGATGAAACTATTTACAACAAGCCTAGTTTGAATACCGCTTTTGCTCTAATTCGTTTGAATTTATCAAGAGATATGGTTTTTTCTTTCATTCATTACCAGCTAACCTTTCATTCACTATTTCACTTATGCTCCAATTCTGGAGTGATTCTTTATCATACTGATATAATTCAAATACTTTTTTCAAAGATGACGAGGTTTATCTTCGAAAGTGTTTTACTTCAATGGAGAATATGTTTATGACAGTTTCATTCCTGTTAGATTCTTTGATGATTTGCGATATGAGCTGTCACGCGATCTTGATACTAGAAGCAAGCACTGTTGTGGAGAGCTTCAAATTATGTATTTGTCATCACTGAATAAATGCCTAGCGATATCAAAGCAGTAATTCTGCACTTGCTGCTGCATGAATCTAAGTATAGATGAATAAAGAATACCTCGGGACCAGTAAACGTAGCCGCAAATGCAAACACCCCAACCCTCCCGCCACGACGACAAAATCCTGGAACAATGCGTTATTGTAGCTGCTATTTGAAGGACTAATTAAGGAAGCCAAAAATTACATGACAATTTCAGTAACCTAATATGCTGACCGACGTTAAATAGAACGAATGCATGATGAGAAGTATAAAATGTATTACAGGTCACCCGCGGGAATCCTGGGGAAGAAATACCAGCAGACTGCGCTGCTACAGCTTGAGCAACGAAAGTCGAATACATTCTGGTAATGCTTCTATAGAAATAAGTATTATTTCGAGTATTATTCATGTCGTGTGGGTTCGCATAGAGAAATTCTACGTTCTGGAACAGTTCAACGGCTAGTTATAACATCTCACGATTTATATTTCAGATCAGGTAATGTATTTTTAGCTCATTTACATCATATCGACAAGTAAATCATTAGTCGCACGACTTTAAACTCTCGAATACAACGCTACGTCGCAAACAACATGCTTGCCAGTAGCACCTAGAGACTAGCATTACATCTTAACGATTTCAATCCTAAACATTAGGCGAATACATATTGCGACTGATAATTCATACGCGGGAGATTTGAGAACTATATTGGCCCAAAAACATGTTAGAATGGATATATATCAAACCATCGTCACCGCTAAGTATTATAGCAGAGCCAGAACTGCTCAGGGGGCTGATCGCGGCAAAGGTCTCGTTCCAGGGAGGAAGGAACGCGTCAAAAGCTGAGGTTGCACGTAAACAACTCGATTAAACTGAGCCAGTGTTCCCTCTTCGCCCGATTATGGATATACGTTTGTTTTCCAGCGACCCTCTGATTAATGGAAGCCCGACCGGGAGGACATGCAAGGGGTTATGGAGTTCAATCCCCCCATCGTGCACTCCCCGTCTTCCACTTAGGCAGAATTAACGCCAGTCGGCAGCCTCGCTGCGCGTACAAAGCTGTCGGCTCTAACGCTGCGCGTACAAAACTGTCGCCTCCAACGCTGCGCGTACAAAGCTGTCGCCTCCAACGCTGCGCGTACAAATTAAGCTGTCGCCTCCAACGCTGCGCGTACAAAGCTGTCGGCTCCAACGCTGCGCGTACAAAGCTGTCGGCTCCAACGCTGCGCGTACAAAGCTGTCGGCTCCAACGCTGCGCGTACAAAGCTGTCGCCTCCAACGCTGCGCGTACAAAGCTGTCGCCTCCAACGCTGCGCGTACAAAGCTGTCGGCTCCAACGCTGCGCGTACGAAGCTGTCGCCTGCAACGCTGCGCGTTCAAAGCTGCCGGCTCCAACGCTGCGCGTTCAAAGCTTTTGGCTCAATCGCTGCGCGTTCTAACGCCGGCTCAGTCGCTGCGCGTTCTAACGTCGGCTCAATCGCTGCGCGTTCTAACGTCGGCTCAATCGCTGCGCGTTCTAACGTCGGCTCAATCGCTGCGCGTTCTAACGTCGGCTCAATCGCTGCGCGTTCAAAGCTGTCTGCTACAGCGTTGCGCGTAAAAAGCTGACGGCTATGGTGTGAAAAACTTTGAAAGTATAGGAGTTTAGTGCTGTATTCACCAAGAAGCTTACAGGTAACGTGCTTTATTCTTCTATTTCATGATGTATCAAGCAATGCTTTGCAATGACTTACAACACAGGTAGGGAATAATATGAATAGTCTTGTATAATTGAAAGAACTTCCCGGCGAGCTCATCAGAGTAGTGCCTGTAGGCCAGCTGTGGATGGAGCCGTTGTTTTGACAGGCTGGAAGAGGCTGGCATCAGTAATGCATTACGGCCTTGATGGATCAGTAGCTGAGGCCCGATCGGGATCAGGAAGTTTATTTTCAGAAACTTACGACCACATCTTAATAAATCATAATGATAGAAAGTAATCGATGCATACCGGCTAGTTAGGATAAGTCGGCATTACGTATATGGTTCTCGGCAGAGCGGTAGGGGTATTTTTCAATAATTTTATTAGTTTCAAAACTGGAGGGAGTCTGAACTAGGTAGGATGGTTAGGAACATACATGCGCGAACCAACGAGTCGGTCAGGATTATGACCTGCAACCACGATACGTACCAAGATTCTCGTTCGTCACACCAACATGCAGGTTTGATTCTTGAAAGCAACTTCCAAAGTCGTGATTACTTGCCAAGAATCCAATTTGGATTATTAAAGTGCTGTAAAATGATCTTGAGTTCTTAAGAGCACGGTGATTGACGAAAGTCTTGATTAATTTGCTATCTTGCAGAAGAAAACAATCCTATGGAGGCACCGAACCACATTACGAGATTTCCAAACTTTGGTAGTCGGCGGGAACCTTCTTATAGACACAATTCTTCGCTAGACTTACAGGCGGGTTATCGACGTTAGATGGCCGTTGGCTGCCGGTGCGGAGGCGACTAAAACATTCAATGAGAGTTCCCCATTAGCGTTCGATGCTTCACTGTTAGTGATGGAATCGTCTCTTTATCTCCGCTATATTCAGTACAGGTCAAGTTATCTTATATAAATTTAAAATAAAATAAAAACATCCATTTAAGTATATTAATGACGGAGTGATTCTTGAATTATAGTCAACGACGTTAAGAAGACTAATTTCCATCATTCCAAAGATAATTTTTCTTATCATTGCGTAACAGTAGTTTTCCATGAATATACAAGACAAGATAGAGGGCAGGACAAAAGTTTCACTACACCAGGACATTATAGAGCACGCTATAAAAGTGCAATTATTCTAATCCAATTTAATTTTATTAACTCTGAACTTACCGCACGAACTTGAAGAATAATTTGCACGTGTCACACAGCGGGTTGCGGCAGCTATTGAAGCATTATTGTGTGGCCACGCGAAGAACAGGATTAATGATCAAAACGGGGTAACCCTTGCTAGTGAGGGCTTCGTTGCATCAATGATACAGATAAAGCATCAAATATGACATGGGGCGTAGCAAGTGATTTCGATATATCAGCAAACGAAACGTTACGATCATTATTGGGCTTACGATCACCAAGAGAATTTCAAAGAGAGTGACAGGTTTGTGAGATGTGAAACTTTTATACGCACCTTAACTGCCATTCTCAGGACTGCAGGACTAATAATATGCGTTTAAAAATAACTTTTTAAAGGTAACACTTCCTAAGAATCCAGTGTCTCCGATGTTACACATGTACAATCAATTTCAAATGTTATTTCCAAATATTAAAAAATTAGTTTAATTTTTTAATATATAAAAAATTAAATTTCAAAATTATTTATTCTATCAATTGATTCATGCATTGTGTCCAACATTACGCAAGTGTGCAAAATTTCAGATCGATTGGAGAGGTAGAAGTGTGTTAAATATCGATTACCCGGGTATAAGATTTGTAGCAGACAAACAAACAACAAAAAGTTAAGTTAACGAGAAGTGTTGTAAAAATTAAGCCAAAATCTGCGATGAGACACCACGTACATCACAGAGCAGACCACGTCAAAATTGAGCGTCTCAGAGCAGATTATTTAACCCGAAGTTTCAAGTATGACCAGTTAGAACAGAAATACCGCACGGCAGACAATGTCCCGCTGGATTATTCTAGATCACAGCACGTACTACGGCTGCAGTATTACAAATCACTCCATGTCAGATTGGACCCATTATTAAAACATAACATTAGGAAAATTATAACCGTCCAAAAGTACCCCTTTTGACATTGACACAGTGAATCGCTGGACACTCCAGGAGTTTTTCTCAAAGCTTAGTATAAATGAAATTTGCCATTCATTACAATTCCGAATATCAAATAAATGCATCTTAGACTTTAAATAAATTTCAACATTTTCATTAAAATCATAGACGTTTGATTGGTCGTCGATAGAGCGACGAACGTCATGAGGCGCACCAATAAAGAGAGAGAGAGGAGCAAGATTAATGACATGTTTACGCGGTCCCAGAACTGGAGGCTATATTGCAGGTCCCCGTCAGTTGCATCGAGGCTGTTTACACTCAAAACCCAGTCACCGGACTCTCCATGAAACCATCAGATTAATCGTCGCGGTTTTCATATACTTATAGACCGAAGGAAACTATTCTCTCAGGAATAAAGATAAATCTTAGTCTGTTGCAAACCACGAAGTTATACAACACAGTCACTAAAATGTGGCTGTGACTGGAACATTTCGAAAAGGACGAGCGTAACTAAATTCCTTTGATCCGTATATATAATACTGAAAATATTAATTGAAAACCAAGCAACGAGTGCATCGAGACTGACACAATTTTCAACAATCAATCGACATCCCATGGAATTTAAGCTTTCGATGGAATTAAGAAGACATTCCAGCAACTAGTAATGCTCGACCAGCGCTGGAGTGCTGTGAAAAAGCCTCGTCGCTGCAAGAAATTCATGCAAATAGCACAGCGCGATATACAAGTATATAACAATGGTATCAAATGCAGTACGAAGCCGCTGTGGCAAACTTAGAGGAATACAACTGCAATAGATATTTAGCAATAAAGCAGTAGTAAACGCCAGTAGTAAACAGCATCACTGAGAATTAATGAAATAAAACCCTAGCTATCAGACACTTCTTTTTAGTACACTGCTTTGGAAGAGACGATAGCAGGCAAGCCAAATTAGTGTACAGTCTTACTTTCCTTCTGAAATTTTGCATGAAACTTTCACTTAGACTTGAATTTAGAACGCCTACCAATCGATGACTGAGATCAAATAATTCAATTAAATGAAGTTATTTCTTGCCAGCAAGGCGGGCCCTGTATAATCTTCTAATTTTGTACTCCCGACAGAAACCTCAGGCGGACGTCACTCGAGATTAATTAAAATAAGTTCTCAATATGCAATTCTTTCCGTCGCGCATTCAAGGCAAACTCATATTATGCTCTTCATATTTTATTTAACTTGTCAATAATAAGTATCGACATCCACGGGTACTATTTTACCGCATATCGATAGCAAAAACTGACATTGTTGAGCTGGCGCTTTTCAAAGTACTACTTACAGAGCTACTCGATTACAGAAGCTTCTTAACAACTGCACGAACTTTTTATTAGAAGTTTATTCAAAGCTTTACGGAATTCAACAATTTTTTATATTCGTAAAAAATCGTGACGTATGTATTTCAAAAAATTCAACTAGCCCAAAATGCTAGCAGAAAAAAAATTACTCGGCAAAGGCTCTAATTAAAAAAAAAAACTTACGGCATTTGAGCAAGATCATATCGAGCAATAAGCAACTAGGCAATTTAAAATAATTGAAGGGGCAATGGAGTGGTTGTACTAACCACAATATGCCAGCGAACAGATAAATTGTGCATTTTAGAAAGGAGCGCAATACGTTTGCACAAGCACCTAAATTACAGTAGGTTTATTGGTGGCCATATATAGTAAGGCATCGTACATTCAGCTCTCCACATGAGACTAAAAGATCAATTACGTTGAACCCTAGGAAAGAGTCTAAAACTAATTAAGCTCAAGATTTCATGTGACCGCGCGATGTTTATTAATGCGCGCCTTTGCACCGCACTGGAGTCGAATATTTTTTCTATAAGGCAATAATTTTTCTATAAGAGGCACTGTAACCATAATACGGTGAGGTCTGGCAAGGGTCAATAATTATTCACTCTACTAGCAGCCATGTACTCGACGCTAGTGGGCAAAGCTCAGCGTATCCAATAACGCAATCGTGAGAACGCTCCCTGCTCATTTATTTTTTCTTTCGAGCAAAGCTGTGATAATCATATTACGAGGCAAAAATAAATGTCGTTTCAGTGAGCGTTGCTTGAGAGATCTTGGAGGGAAAAGTCAGATTACGATATACAGATTTTATAGAGAATTATTTATTCTTGATCGTATAAATTAATTGTAAATATAATATTCGTGCGCTGTGAGTTAACATCCTATTGCCAACTATTACAACCACGCACTTGATACTGAATGGGACCTTGAAGCAGAGAAGGAATGCAAACTAATCATAGAATGCCCCGTCAACAGAATTCCGTAATGATAGAATGCGTGGAAATTATAGAATCTTTCCTCAATGGCCGAGGATGAAAACGAAAGGACGAAATGCAAGCTCGTACCCATGCACGTTTTCTGTAGCCGCGCCCACGCAAACAAACCCAACATCTTAATTATGATCCTTTTAATGACAGGAGGACGAGGTCACACATTGACTGTGTGACCTCGACATGAGTTGGGCGACTAAATTAATGGGAATCTCGACACTATAACGCCGATCCTGATCAACTCAAGTCAATACAGGAATGATTAATCGAGAAGTGGTCAGTGAAAGGCCGAGTAGTTGACCCAACAGTTGATTACAACAGATTAGTTCAAGGCCATGCACGAAGTCTGTCACAGACGAGAGCGCAAACGGAATAAGTCCGAATGCAGTAATATTTCAACGCCCAAACTTTGCTTTAGCTCTAATATTTTTGCCTATTGCAGGACGTTTCCGATCATTTTCTTCAATATAGTAGCTATGGTTGTTCCTATTCTGAACAGAACAATAACGAAAGCCTATCTCAGCAGTGATAAAATTACTGTAATGAATATTCTTGAATAAGAAACTTTTCATTCCCAATAAGTCGTTGAAGGTTAGCAACGGAGACTTGAATAGCAACCGGTGAGAAATTGATATGTGAGAAGCTATAGGTACTATTAATGGACATTTGTACAGAAGCAGAGGCTAATCAGCTGTCAATAAACAGCAGCCGAAACTATGAACGAAAAATGAACAGCAACAGAAGCGAAGAGCGAAGGAGGAGCAAGTTGAGACACTTTCGACGCCCACACGGATAGTCGAAAACCTCCTAGTACAGAAAATGGAGCAATAAATCCTACTTACAAAACTAAAGCCGACCCGGAATGAGACATTGCGAGCTTGGTAAGTATAGCACAATATTGCTGTAATACCCAACGGCAGTGCTATCAGGAATACTGGCACAATATTGCCTAATTATAGGTGGGGCGCTCACGAACACTGACTGGCTTGTTAAGGCGGTTAGGAACAATGTCACTGAGCAAGCGAAATTGTGTAACTAACTAGGATGTAAATAGACAATTTTTGATTAATCGAAAACTCCCGACATTAGGACGTATTTACGAGAAAAAAGTTTTGTCCAAAATGTTGAGGTTAAATAAACGCTAGATATAAAGAAATCTACAAGGATGAAGAAGATAAGTATTATTGTTAGATGGACTCCGTAATCAGATGCTTAAATTCAATTGACAACATCGGCGCCTTTGTGGCGTGATCGACACAAGTGTGTGAGACGCACACAACATTTTGACACGCTCACAACATTTTGACACGATCACAACATTTTGACACGATCAACGTGAGTGTGAGACGCCCACAACATTTTGACACGATCAACGAGAGTGTGATACGCTCACAACATTTTGACACGATCAACGCGAGTGTGGGACGCTCACATTTTGACACGATCAACGCGAGTGTGGGACGCTCACATTTTGACACGATCAACGCGGGTGTGGGACGCCCACAACAACATTTTGACACGATCAACGTGAGTGTGAGACGCCCGCAACAACATTTTGACACGATCAACGTGAGTGTGAGACGCCCGCAACAACATTTTGACACGATCAACGAGAGTGTGGGAGTGAGCTTCACAGAAATGCCGTAAACAAGGTTGACGGATGACTCTGGCGAGTGGCGACTGTAGCCAGCAGAGCGTCAGCGCCTGCCGGTCAAAACGCAGTGTCAGCAGAACGCAAATAATGCGTAACTGAACGTTGACAGTCGCTTCTGTTGCAAAGTTGGAGAGTGGCAGTGCATAACGTATTACTGTAAGTTTCGAGAGTAACTCGGAAGTTAGCAACGAATATCATGGTGTTGTAAAAAATAAAAATTTCGATCTGAGGTTCGATAAATTGAAGAGGCAGATCCATAAACAACAAGAACCAAATTTCCAGCAGAAATTTGGACATGTAGTATTTTAGATGCAAATTATATTACACCTTAAATTCTCAGGATCATAAATCAAAAATATTTTTACCCATGTTGAAAAAAAATCGATCCCGAGTTAAACAAGCAAATCGCCTCCTAACCAAAAGAGCACAAGCACAAGCTTCAGAACCCGACTTCTGAACTCAAAACCTCTTAGTTTGACAACTTGACAGGAAAACCAAGCAATGGTTAAAAAATCTAAGAACTTGGCAAGTAAATCCTGAGCTCACGATGCAATTCAATAATAGAAAAACCGAAGTTAATGAAACACGAGTCCGTAACTGCACTTGTAAATGCAGAATTTAGGTGCAGACATTCGCCCACCATTAAAAGTCTTCATCGTAAATTATGCGCATGGTGAAGTGCCACAACTCCTGGACACGTTTTGCACAACATTCGGCAAAAATTTCACCAGTACTAATTCGGCGTCTTGTACGTTCAAGGTTTGAATGGTAACAAGCAATGAAAATTCGTACTTCGTATAAAATGTTCTTTATGCCAATAGACGCACGTAAGTATAAGTTTACGTGGGTACTTAATCTTTTCTTCAATAATTTTTCCAGAGTCCAGAACTAAAACCAAAATTTCTCCAGATAATTCTACGAAAAGTATTATTAATAATTTACAAATGTTACTTTATCAACGTGATAATTTAAGAAATGCTTAGATTTCTTGCGATAACTTATTCGAGATCATCGTGACAATTAATTCAAAACCAGAATGACCAAACCAAATTGCATCTAAAAACTATTCAATTAACGCAACGAACTTCTCATCAAATTTTGTTATTTTATGATCTAGAAGTCTAACGACCATTTGTCGCTAGTGAGCATCGCATCCCACCCTATTGTATTGAACAGATTGTTGTCGATTGATTTATTTACTAAGGAAAAGTACATGAATACGGAAAATTTTCCATTTTTTGTAGGAACTTATACCAGTGGTTGAACTATATAAGGTTGACCCACGAGAAGTTCCGTCTTTCAGTTCAGCTTTCTAGTTACGTCACGTAGATCGAGAAACGTAAACAAACCGGTCATTCCCATGACGGATTGGCTGACTGGTTTGAACGCACTTCGGTAATTGGTTAATGCCCGTGACGTCATTGAGATCAGTGACGTCACAGGCGAAAAACAAGCTCCATCCGGCCAGGTATCCGCGAAAATGAGCTTCTCGTGGGTCAACCTTATACTAGTTAAACCATGCTTATACCGTAGTTAATATTGGGGGTATGAGAAGTTAAACTTACAGATCAGCATTGTGCATCGGAATATTATGAATCATACTAACGCACCGGTAAGTTAGAAGCCGCAAGAATCACGTAATCCTAGGATCGACGCAAGTTTTAATTCAACTATTGCCAGAATATAATTTTGCGTCCAGCATAATGTTGGGGACTATCAATTAGCAGACGCAGCGTCGTGGTTGGCGGGAAACTTGAGCCACGGTAGTCGGGTGACCCGAGACTCTGCAAAGATAAGGAGCTCGCCCGCCCACTTAGAGCTTGCATTGCTGAACGACTAATCAGCACTCGGAAAATCCCACTCGCTTTAATTCACCAAAAATCTGACGAATCAGTTCATTGATATGCTCTATTTTTGATGCGTGTTATGCGAGGTTCCTTTAAGCAATTTAATTACTAGCATTTCATGATTAATTTATGAATTCAATTTAACGCCGCAACAATACACGATCAACAAATGAAAGGGTGACATTTTCGGGGCGTTTTCCCTTCGGATTATTCTGAATTTTTCGGCCATTAAATTTATACAGAATACGAGGTTCAGAAATGTATGATCAGAAACACAGCAAGGATATCAACTCGGGTGATCATGTTAACTAGGCATAAATCTAAGCAAGCATTACCGGTACGCAACAGTTCAACATTACAATTAAGCTATGGTAATGGGTGTTCCGTTTGCTAGCTAGACAGAGTACAGACGCAAGCTGAATTAGCTATGCCAAATTAAGTTTTAAATTTTATAATGAAGTTGTAAAAAACTAATTCCACTTCACAAGTTAATTATTTTTTCCTTGGATGTCTACGTCAACCTCAATTTTGGAGTATCAATCCGAATTCGGAGTTCACTTCATAATTTACCTACGGTTTCTCCTAACACCATAATGAAGTCGACGTAGTTTTCTTCAAATTGAAGTCATAATTGTGCTAACATGAGCCTGCTAAGATCGTGCACAACTGTGAAAAAATTTATCCGTTTGTTGACAATTTCTAACGCGAGGCGGTTACTTAAGTTCAAACAGACGCTGTTAAATTTCTGCAATGAATGCCGCAAGCTCGTAATCCTACCAGCATCAAACGCGATGGTTGTGAAGTTACCAGGATACATTTTTGGGTTTCAATTGAAGACGAAGATGCCAAGTTGATTTGTCACGGTATACATTTTGTCCAACATAATTAACTATTTTACGTGGCTGAACATGAATGAATAGTTAGTTACACGTCCTTCTATTGTCATCAACATCTAAGGTAGGTAAAGCGCAACGACGCAACTGGTGGTATGTCACGCCTAACTAACTTAATTAAGCTCAAAGCAAAGTAAAACTTTAGCAAGCAAATACAGAATGAGAAAAAAATCAAGTCGTGTAACATGAAGAAATAAACAACTCAATGCCATGGTTTGTCAGAATCCCGCAAATGTAATAACTTTATATGATTGAAAATAATAGGCTAACTAGTGGTTATAACAATTTATGCTGGCAATCAATCAACCAGAAAAGAAACGATGAACAGTTTCACTCATGAAAATATTTAGGTAATAAGTTTTACGACAGCCGTAGGCTTGGTGGTAACGATGCCACTTTCAATTCAAGATTGCTTCTAGATTTATTTCACGACATCAAGAATTTAAAATAATTCCGAGCAGATACACAAAATATGATACTCTTTTTAGACTCTAGACAAAGCAAAATTCTAGGAGCCTAGCAATAATAATTCTATGGCCACGAATGTGACTGCAAATATTTCTGATGATCAAGTTATTCAAGTATCCTGTCAGATAGTAATAGAAGTACAACAATGAGAGAAGACAAGAACCATGACGAGATAAAAGCTCCAAAATTATCATGAATGCTAGCAATCAGCGCATAATAGGAATAGGTAGGTATTATTAACAAGGAATTTAAATTGCAAAGAAAACACCAGGCAAATTCACCATATCGATATTGAAAACGTTTCGGAGTCCAGCTCCATCATCAGTTCGAAAAACTAGGAATGAATAAAATCATATTATTATATCAAAATTCTAAGACAGACCTAAAACATAACAAGACCTAACATTATATCGAAAAAACAGGACTAAATAGATGATAGATGTAGCCTAGGTAGGTATATTACTTATAGGATTCCCTGTAAAACTAACACAGTTCTGCAAATGCCAGCGTCAAATTTTGATAATTCTATTAACCCTGAGATCTAATTCTGGAGAATTTTCCCCACAACCATTCACACAATACCTAACAGACATATTTCAGAAATAAAACTTTGCCCGGCGTAACCGAAACTAGCCGACTTCAGTATCACGTGCGCGGCTCCCGCAGCTCACACCTCACAACCTACCAGTACCCGCTTTCCTGACGACTGATGCCGTGTCGGCTGTCGGACAGTCGGACTCGGAGTTCGGTCACTCTTTCAATGACATTCAAGCTGAAACCGGGCTTTTTCTAACAAAAATACTCAATTATTCCAATATTGTAGCTAAAAAGCTCATTTGACCAACGTTTAACCTAATATTTTTTCCGCTAAAATTAATTTTTTCCCACTGAATGCTTTGAAAATACGCTAGATTTAGCTCAAAATAGTCAAATTGGCAACACTGGACTGGTGTCGTTGATGTTGAAGCTATCTACATCTACAACTATTATATCTACAACTATAGTAATCTACAGCTATAATGAAGCCCTGTCCACACGTTCGAAGTTATCGTCAGTGTCGTTGAAATTTATTACAAATTAATTACTGTCTAACTTCATTAATGTAGATACGCTGCTCGCTATGCGCTTGTTAGGAGGCGAGAACGTATATAATTCCATATTTAGCTTAATTTGATTATTATTGTGCCAACCTTACTACTGTGCGGCTCTAATTCTTAAACCATCTTGCGACTTGCGATAAAATTTGTTTTTCTGATTCTGATTTTGAGTTTGTGCAAACGTGTTTTCCTCTTAATTAGTACCTTTTAATTGCATGTTCGAGCCCTTTGTGACCACTTGTTTGAATTTACTTCACTAGCTTCAAGTCAAGCATTGAAACACGACGGGTTTTGCTCTGCAGAGTATTGTTCCTTAACTAATCATCTAAAGCCGTTTTTAACGTTAATGCTTGCATGCCATTAACTTGAGAACCGAGTGGCCACACCTTTATATGTTACCCTCTTTTTCTTTCTTTAAGTTCTTTGTGAGAACTCTTATCTATGGTTCATTAAAGAAAACAAATAGGTTAGTTATTTTGTTTATAATTTAATTCTCGAATTATTATACCGGCATTCTTCGAGCTCTAACTTGATTTGTTTATAATTTAATTCTCGAATTATTATACCGGCATTCTTCGAGCTCTAACTTGATTTATTATTATATGAGTTTATTAATCTGCGTATCTGTATTTAACCGCCGATAAGAATCCGCCCTTCCACCTTCAATTGCAACCTGGTCTTCAATCCTAACGGCTTGCTTCACTATTACCTTACAACCTGCTGCTTGTTATTTATACTCTAAATTCTCCCAAATTAATGCACAGTGACCACGTTCTTGCTGTGAGATTTGAGAGAGGATGACGCGCAATTGTGTAGTAGTGACTCATTCGTTTAAATTCAATTATTAATTGTTAAATTTCATTTCATGTTATCATTTCCATACTGACCATTCATCTTCGTGTACCAATACTTATATCTACGTATTTTACTACAGTGAGTACAACATCGCGCCTGTCGTCTGTCGGTGAACCACTTCAATTTGTGAATCAATTTTGAAGTGGTTTTGCGAACCACTTCAAAACAGTGTCATCGGTTTAATTGACTCATTTTATTTGTACCTAACTTCAACAGCTTTTCCTATCAAATCGAGTTTGCATGAACGACTGACACTGTTGATGCTAAGTTTGACGTCTTACATGACAGCTTTGACCTGTAAAAGTCGAATGGACGGGACCTTTGGATTCATGCAAGACAGACGAAAAATTTGGACGTTTATGACGGGCATCCGGCTAATTGTCGTTGAGATCTCGGACATTGTTTATTGCCGAGATACCGCAATATTTACGGCAAATGTTGCGCGATTTGTCGATTTTGTGAGTTCGTTGATATTTACGGTAGTTTTCCTTGCCCTAGCAAATTAATAAAAGGCCACAGGGACAAAATTAAAAAAAAAAATAAAAACACTGATTAATGCGACTTTGATTGAGATGCTCAACGAAGTAGATCCTACAGCTAAAAATAATTAGAAACAGATATAGTCATATTCTTCGTGCGGCTCGTCGAAAAGAATATCTTAAAATACATTATTAACCCTTCAAGTTTTTCTCATATTATTTACCTTGAAGTACACCTTCAGCTTATTGTATCTGGCTTAGCAGGTCTCTGGTATTATTGCACTCAAAGCTTGTTTGAAAATTATTGTTGTGCAATCGAGGTCTATACTTGTAGCTTCATCCGGTTGCCAAAAATATCAAGAGTACCCGAGAGTTGTTCGTGGAGGCTGATCGAAGTCTTCACTTTAGTGTCACTGTTTGACTATTTGGCGTTACAACATTACAACAATTCGCCTTTAGCGCGAGCATATTAAAAAATTCAGCTTAGAGGTAATTATGATTATAAACTCCATGTCCCTCGTTAGTAATTACGACAATATAATGGTTCGCATTGTAATTCCATTAAACACTTTCTATGGTGGTTGTCTTCTCTCTATTAATCATTAGAGAGATGATTGCGTCAATCTAAATCTCTGAACATTAATTTAAAATTTTTCACTAATTGCGATCAACGCTGCGATCAAATCTACGTCCTTACTTTGCCGAGAGAGAAAATACTGAGAAGTTTAAAGCGCATGGACACCCGCCAGTCTTACGTCTTCGATGTCAAACTTGGCATGACATGCAAGACTGATGATAAGTTTGAAGCGTGTGGACACCCACCAGTCTTACGTCTTGGATGTCAAACTTGGCATGACATGCAAGACTGATGATAAGTTTGAAGCGTGTGGACACCCACCAGTCTTACGTCTTGGATGTCAAACTTGGCATGACATGCAAGACTGCCGATGAACGTGTCGACGGGGCAGTTGCACATTGCTGTGCAGTTGCACGACTGTAGGGTACATTTTCAGTTCAAACTGAACAGTAGAACAAGTCAAGCAATGAAGGAAGAGTCACTACCATCACACCAACATTTGTGATCGATTTGGCAGCCTTCAACAATAAACTACAAATAAATTGACGAGGTGGCCGAGTGGTGAAAATCATGAGCTGCAATATTGCGGCCGTGAGTCACGGGTTCGAAGACATGATGCCTTTGAAAAATTGTTATCAGTGCTGTGTAGGCGATCGGTGTTTAAAACAGTAAAATTGGAGCACTAACTTGCTTGTTCCAAACCCCCAGCTAGCTGTAAAATTATTAGATGACGACGAGCTGATGGTATTTCGAGGATATTCTTAATATAACCACACCGAGTCCACCCATTAATTCGTGACCACACAGTCCAACGACCGAGAATATTCGCCCAGTCCTTATCTGCATTCGCTGCTACAAACGAGAAGTTCGCTAACCAAATATAACGTAATGAATAGCTGGTAATGAATGCTGGTAAATCACTACGACTTCCCAATGAAGACATTAATGCCCTGTTTGTTAGTAATACTCTAAGTGTCTCTCGTAATTTGACGGTCTTCACCCAAGCCCACTTCCGCTTACATTTCCTACGACTGTTCGCGGACGTCGTGATCCATTTTCATGAGAAAGGCCATTTTCATGAGAAAGGTTCCAAAGGCCGGATCCCTTGTGAATCAAGTCATGAAAAATTCAAGAATCGGCAACAGGCCATGCAAATGGGCCTATTTCTTCAGTGCCGACACTTCTATTCTATTCTATGCAGAATGTTACGGCAGCTGCCGTACTGCTGGGATCGCCAGACACGCAAGTACTGCATTTTAATGTGTAACATAATCTGGGCTTATCAAGAGTGCCAAGCGCACCAACGTTTGAAACGTTTGAAGGCAGGAGCTGATGTGAGGGGTACCTTCATAAAATATTAGCAACATCAATAATTGAAAATTTTCTACCTTTCTTGTTTGTATTATTTAACAATAATATAAAAACAATTGCTTTCATTACTTCATTAATTGCAATTGATAACTTTAATGTGTAAAATAAGACAAAAAACGGTCATAAGCTATATTTTAGAATAAATTAAAGTCTAATAATATCGCCCAAAAGATAACATTAATCTTTTCTCTATTCCTGTTCGCCAAAGTGCGTAAAAAAAGTTTTGTTGACATTTATGAAGCGTTGGATGAAGTTTGGCATCGAACTTAAACTCATTTTACGCCTTTGTATTCAAGCCAAACAAATGTTATGGATTCACCAAAAAGAAGCGAATCATAAACATTAAAAATTCCACAGACTGTTGTACGTTGTATTTGTTATTTACATATATTCTAAATCCTAGCATAATATACAAAACTTTCGTTTCTGATGTAGTCAGAGCGAAAATCCATAATATAAAATTTGTGACTTGCCTAAAGATAGACGGGAAATGCTTGATTATTGTACTAATGTCATACGTGGCGCGACATTATTGCTCGTACGCTGACCGCAAACGTCAACTTGGTACGTATCACGAGCACGTTCTCCGGAGTAACAGAATATCGTTACGAAAATGTTCATGTTAATTAAAAAAATTAAATAGCTGGAAAATGAATATTTAAATAATATCAGTATCGTGGTTCTCCACTTTGTCCTCACCGATAATCTGTACGAAGTTTAATTGACAACTGAATTCAGTTCCGTCAACTATAAGGCTCATAGCCAATTTGATTCAACTGGTGAGAATTTACCAATTTCAGTTCTCTCGTCATACTAATTTTAATTTAATCAAAATTCAAAGAGAGCAGACAAAACAAAAACATTTAGATTTCCTAGTTTAGTCCATCTTCACGTTACCAATAAACATGCGAAGTATCATGAGAAATATACATCACAACGAATCCTTCATTCCTTCACACAAAATAGTATTCTACATGAGTCAACTGTGCGTCATAGTCGGCCATATTGCTGGGGTTTTAAAGTAGCACACGTCGCAAAGATTTTCGAACCTGACAGTCATCTCATTAATAGAGCGATACAATGAATGAAATCATGATGCTCTCCCTGTAAACTAATTAAGAAGAATACATAAGCAGTTTTGTAAAGAGTATATATTCCATTAACATTTGTTCACCTTTTCAACGAATTCTCATAAATAAATAAAATATCCTTCTAAGAGTTTCTAGTGTCAGTGAGTCACATCATTACAAGATTCATCCTCAACTTGCGCCTCACAGACCCCATACTCATTAAGATATTCTAAATGCTTCTCCATTAGTCTCGCTCTTTGCAAGCTTTCCTCTTTATTTTCCCCCTCATTGATAATACACGGTGAGTCATTTTTTATATTTTCGTCGTCATTGCTATTTGACGAAACTTGAACATCGCCAGCCTTGACAAAACATTCCCGTGGATCTCCTTTCTTCTCAGACACATCAACCGTTTCAAGTTCACTCATCATTTTCTTCAGCTTTTTCCGTCGAGTTTCATGCAACGTATGAATGGAATCCAAGGTATTTTCATCAGTCCCCGAACACCCTTCCCCAAGAAGTGCAAGACAGTCGGTCTCAAAAATCTTCTTCTGTTGCAGGTAGTAGGAGTTGAGGGCCACAAGAGGAATGTTCTTGTAGGTGTTAATGTTCTTGTAGGTGTTAATGTTCTTGTAGGAGTTCTCCAGGTCGCTACTGCAGCGCTCGGGGCTCTTGTAGGCCACCGGAGCCCCGGTGGCCTTCCAACACGGACCAGGGTCCAGGAACCTGTGCATTAAAGAGATATGGAGTAGTGATAAATGTATGACTATTTAGTTTAAAGTCTAATCACTTGAATGTCTATTTACTTGAATGTCTATAAACTTGAATATCTATTTACTTGAATGTCTATAAACTTGAATATCTATTGATTTGAATGTCTATTTACTTGAATGTCGTTCTGATGTAATGATGTACCATCACAACAGCAATAAGAAGCAACAGGACAAAATGAATGCCATTATCAAGAGAGAGAAACAACGCTGCCGCTCACCCCAATCCCTTCTTGTCGGTGGGGAGACGGTGGACGGTGGCCACGATGTTCGGTCGTCCCTCCCCACGCTTCCCCAGGCCTTGTCCGTCCCTCCAGCCCTGGGCCTCCAGCACCCTCCTCCCCACACCGCGGGTGTGCTGCTCGAACTCCCCGAGCCCCGCGCTGGCGGGGGTGCGGGATGCTGCACGGGGGCGAGGGAAATATCAGGACAAGATACGGGGAATTATAATCACAATAAATGAATAATCGTAATCACAAGAAACGGGGAATTGCAATAGCCTGAAATAGGAAATAGCGATAACCATAAATGTAAAATCGTTATCTCAGGAAATTGTAAATCATAATCACAAAAATTGATACTCGTAATCACAAGAAACGTAAAATCGTTATCACCATAAATGGATAATCCTAATCACAAGAAAAAGGAATCGTTATCACCATCGTAACGTGGATTTTGTCGTATCTCCATGCAATTGTTTGTAGATTAATTAAGGGACAATGAGGGAAGTTAGTTATCATTGCGTGTAATGTCACTGCGTGAGTCACGGTACCTAAATTTCTCGTGATAAATATGTTTGTTCACGTTTGCGCGGATTAACACTTAGGTAAAGATATTTGAATTTCTTGAAATTCGAATTATTCACTCATGCAGACATGATCTTCTTTCTCGCGCTATGCTAATAATCACACCTCTATTAGCTATGCTTAATAATCATGCCTCTATCAGCTATGCTAATAATCACACCTCTATTAGCCAATAATCACACCTCTATTAGCCAATAATCACACCTCTATTAGCTAATAATCACACCTCTATTAGCCAATAATCACACCTCTATTAGCCTTGCGTCGAGCAGTTCTAGTTCCAGGAACAGGTACGTCATCCGTCCGCAGGTTGACGAGCATCCTACGTCTGGCAGCGTCCGGACTCTCAGTACAGGGAGCAATAAATGGTGAAGTTGTCGTACGCAGCTGTGTTGTCGAACTGGTCGTACGGCGCTGTTTATTTGCTTTCAAAGCCCTGCCAGACGGAGGAGCAAAGCAGCTTTCGTCTTCTCCAGCTCGTAAACGATCCATCCTATCCATATCTTGCCGGCATACCGCGTCGTAATCTCCAGCGACTGTCGAGTGAATTCGTGTTGACATATAAAGACGTGATAAATAAGATAAATAGACCTATAATTGAGCGTAGCCATTAAGAACTACGGAAGAAATCAGACTAGCATTTAAGCCTTTTTTAGAGATGGTAGAATATTTCGAGATCTCAGCACAGGTGTAATATATAATCGGTAGCTACAGGAAACTGAGCTTGTTACCAAGTGTAAGAAAAATAGTCAAGAACTGGTTGCAACTGGCTCAAGATTAAGATTAAAATAAGTAAAAAATTAGCAGTTTACTGAGAAAACGCCATGATAAGTCCTTAGTTTACAACAACGAAGTTTGTCCACTTACGCTAACTTATTCTAGCATTATATCGAAATTGACAAGAAAACAAGAATTATTCAGAAAGAATTCAGAAAATTAATGTTTGCATAAACATTATCAAAGTATTAGAATATCTCAACACGCACCACCGCCATAGTAAGCCTGCATGTCGACGTCCCACTCGTCCGTGGTGCGCTCGTCGAAGCCGCCCTCCTGCTCCCGCCAGTACGCCGCGTCCGTGTGCCAGTTCAGACCCGAGCCTCCTTTCTCCCACACCAACTGCAGCATGAGAGGGGAGTACAAGATTGTCATTGCTATGCCTTCAAACGGGGTAATAACGGACGCTTTTGAGCGTTTTTCGTTGATAACTTCAAACCGTGACACATTTCATAAACAAGTTCAGACCCGAGCCTCCTTTCTCCCACACCAACTGCAGCATGAGAGCAGATCAATATCAGGCAATAAGTCCAGCAGCTATCTCAATCAATCGTCAGTTATGGAAAGATCGGGTTCCAAATGCCGGATCCCTTGTGAATCAAGTCACGAAAAATTCAAGAATCGGCAACAGGCCATGGGCCTATTTCTTCAGTGCCGACACTTCTATTCTATTCTATTACCTGCAGCATGAGAGGGGAGTAGAAGATTGTTGTTGCAATATCGTCAAACGGGGTAATAACGTACGGTTTTGAGCGTTTTTAGCGCCTTTTCTCATTTATGGAAAAAAAGGCGCTATTGTGATCGTCATGTCCGTCTGTCTGTCCGTCCGTCCGTGACCACGTTTTCGTTGACGAGAAAATGCGCTCTCTGTCACTCACTGCAGTGAGTACTGAGTTATATTTTTTGTTAATAACTTCTTACCGTGAAACATTTCATAAACAAGTTTGGGCTGGTTTTAAAAACCCTCGCGAGGGCTATCGTATGGCATCTCTGAAAAAATTCCATATGCTATTCGTAAAGTGCCATATTAAAAGCGTCCCGAATTACACCTGGGAATGGGGTGATCCGGGACACTTGAAATAAAACACAATTTTAAAACGTTTGAAGCATGCAAAGCGTGTACAATCACTACACATCATTATCCGCTCGAACGTCACAGATCAGCGTCTGCATGTCGGCACAACACCGACTCTACTTTCTTCGATAACATCACCAAAATGAGTTATGTATGTAAAACACATTAGTATCACCAGTCAACATCAATACTTTGATCAGATATGATCACCTGAGAGTCACAAACCTCAATTTAGTATCACCATTCAACATCAATACTTTATTCAGAACCAAATTACCGAGGCTGAAAGTCACAAACCTCAATTTAGTATCACCATTCAACATCAATACTTTATTCAAAGTCACAAACCTCAATTTAGTATCACCATTCAACATCAATACTTTATTCAGAACCAAATTACCGATGCTGAAGACACACACCTCAATTTAGTATCACCATTCAACATCAATACTTTATTCAGAACCAAATTACCAAGGCTGAAGAACACACACCTCAATTTAGTATCACCATTCAACGTCAATACTTTATTCAAAACCAAATTACCGAGGCAGAAGCACACGCACCTCAATATCTTGCTCGTATCTGAGCTCCTTGGCGCTGCGTTTTTCATCGATGGTGTCCCGGAAAGCTTCCGATCTCTCCCACTCCTCCACGTCTGATCCGTCCTGAAATTATTGAACAGTTAACACTATACCATTTTCTGACGAAATAATCAACAATCTTTTTCATTTGATGGACTTGAAAAGTGATGCATCTTTTGCGACTATATTTTCGTTTGTCATTTCCGTATCAATGAAATATTTTAAGAACATCTAAACAAACATATGCGAGAGTGCCACTTCTTTAGTCAACATCATTAGTTGGATGATTAAAAACTGACCTCTGAGCCTTCATACTGTAGGTCTTCTTGCGTTTGTTTGCCTTCTTTTTTCCGCGTGGTTTTCTGGCTTGTCGCTCAGTTCGTGTCCGATTAGTTGCAGTGTTAGTGAAGCCTGGGGATTTACTCTCATTATTTTCACTGGAATTTGTGACCGAATCGTCATTATTCAACGTAGCTGTCTCACAGTTCTCTTGATTTTTCATCCTATTTTGGGAAATCCTCTCATGATTTTCACTGGAAATTGTGGCCGAACCGTCATTATTCAACGTAGTTGTCTCGAAGTTTTCTTGATTTTTCATCCCCTTTTCATTAAATGATAAAAGTTGACTAGATTCAGCAGGAACCTTTTGTTTTCTTATAGATTCGTTGACAAGTGATAGTGGAGGTGGAATGGCAACAGTCTTCTTGTACGGTTTATTTGCTACTGATGTTGATCTTGGTGTATTTTTCAATGGCTTTCTTGATATGTTCGATCTGAAAGTGAAAACAGCATTGTAGAAATTTTCAAGGATATAAGAGATAATTGGGACTTTGTAGTAACTGCGCAGTAAAGAAAGGGAACACAAATTATACAAGCAAGAACCTTGTCTCCATATGTCCTTTATAATATTCACAATTATTTATTAACATGAAAAATAAAACAAAAAGTGAACCAATAGATGAGTGATATTATTAAGTAGAGACAAATATTCACAGCATAGCACTTACCGCATCTTCACAATTATTTATTAACATGATAAATAAAATAAAAGTGAACTAATAGATGATTGATATTTTATAAAGTAGAAACAAATATTCAGAGTGAAACACTTATTATGAAACACATCCTATTAGCAGAGGCTTCAATTTTCTTCCACAAGTGAGGTTTATTTATTAACGTGATAAATAAACCAAATGTGAACCAATAGATGAATGATATTATTAGAGAGAGAGACAAAGATTCACAGTAAAACACTTACCGCATCCTATTAGCAAAGGCTTCAATTTTCTTCCACAAGTGAGGTTTATTTATCAACATGGAAAATAAAACAAAATGTGAACCAATAGATGAGTGATATTATTAAAAAGAGACAAAGATTCACAGCAATAGCTCTTACCGCATCCTATTATGAGAGCCTTCAATTTTCTTCCACAAGTGAGGCACAGCATTCCTCAGCCTGTCTCTGAGATCGACGGGCGGTAGACCTGCTAGGAAAAGTTTCATGAAGAACTCCTCAGGTTCCTCCGATGTGCTCACGATGTCTTTCACTCCCGCGAACTTCCAAAATTCGCTTAAAAACACCAGGCTGGCCGTGTGCTCTGAAATGATACAAGGTTACTTTATTCCAATGGAAAGAAGACTGTTATACACTGTTAGAAAAATTACCGTTAACGGTATTACCGGCGTTTCAGTGGCCGGTTGGCACGTGAAAAGAAACACCGTGTCGCCGTTTTTATTCTAATTTAACACTAGAAATCGGTAAAACATCTGATTGAAACGGCGAAACAGTTTATTTTCACGGGGCGACCGGCCACTAGAACGCCAGTGGGACCGTTTTTTCGCCGTTTTTTTAACAGTGTACTCATGGGCACGAAATAATATCTAGTAATTGTGCACTTATTTTTGACCCGTATTTTGTCACCTATATTCATCAGAATATTTACATATTCCAAATAAATAAGTAGGTTGCAAAAAATTAAAGGTATTTCATCCATTTCTGCCTTAGTCATTACTCCCCAACTTAAAACAAAATTATGATATTTACCAATATCATAAAATTGATACAAATCCTTAATCATCTCGAATTATGGAGGCTGAGTTTAAATGATATGAAGTAGAATATGAATACGTAGTGTGATAATTAAAACTATAGAATCAAGAACATTAATAGTTCATTAGTTTTAACCCTCCTCACATTTATCATCAGTAGGTAATGATAGGAAACAATCAACCTGTAATGATAGGGACAATCAACCTGTAATGATGACAACAATCAACCTGGGAACAATCAAGAACAATTATCAACCTGTAAATATATATATACTCACCCCTGCTAACTCTGACAACACTACACGTGCCTTCTCCAGACTGCCAGGGCTTGCCGTGATGGTTCTGGATGAAGTCTTGGCACGAGTCACTGGCAACTCTAACCAAACAGCTTTTAGTTTCATCACAAATTCTCCTAGAGAAAGGATACAAGTCAAGAAGACTTGTGGCCGAGTTTTCAACACAATTTAACGTGTCATTATTGTCCTTGTCAACTCTAACCAAACAGCTTTTAGTTTCATCAGAAATTCTCCTAGAGAAAGGATACAAATCAAGAAGACTTGTGGCCGAGTTTTCAACACAATTCAACGTGTCATTCTCTGCTACGTCGAGTGATCCCTCCAGGCTAAAGTGAGGCATGTTCTCTTTCATGAATTGCTTGAGGTTGGACGAGGGTCGCTGTAGGTAAATTATGTCGCACATGTCACCAACCCGCAGAGGTTGCAAGAAGAAATTCTTCAGATCCCGCTTGATGAATGATGGCGGGATATCCAGAATGAAGAAGATCTCGCATTCTTTCATTCCGCAAGCACTGCAAAGTTCGAAATAATATTCTCACAACAATGATGACATTCCTTCATATTTTATTATTGTATAATCATTAGCAGAAAAAATGCACCACTGACTGAAATTATGGATGTTCAATGATTGGTCATTATTAATGGTCGGCGATAAATCTAAGAGTCAGGTTAGGCAAGACACGACCACGGACTATAAGAAACCCGAAATGACAATCTGTTTGAGCATTCTTTATACACTGTATTTCTAGTTATTTCTGCATACGTGCAGAAATAACCTGCCATACCATACATGGTATGGCAGGTATAATAACCTGCCATGTCGGCATGGTATGGCAAGTGGCAGAGCAGAGTTCCAGATCAAAGGCGCGCGCTGTTGTATTTTTAACACATTTAGTGCTGCAAATAAAGTATTCGTGGAGAATATCTTAAAAAAATAGAAAAAAGCTCGAAAAAATTAACCGTGCCTATTATGTGCTGCAAATTAAGTATTCGTGGTGAATTTATTGAAAAAATAAAAAAAAACTCGCAACAATTGACCTTATTTTGGAAATGAGACCTGTCTTGCCGCACGGTCATTTTAACACAAGTTTGTTAATGATGTTACGTAAGCTCAACTAAGAAGCAACATTTGAGGAGTACCAAACATTTCTTGTTATTAATGCTATTGCCTGAAATGCATTTTTAAGCGTGGTAAAGACCGGTAGTTGATCAAGACACGACCAACAGCAAAAAATAAAAAAATATTACTCAGAACTCACTGCACTGTGAGTAACAGAGAGCGCATTTTCTCGTCGACGAAAACGTGAAGTCACGGACAGATGGACATGACAAGCACAATAGGGCAATTTTTCCATATATGAGAAAATGCGCTTAAAATACTAAAATTTTAATGACTAATAACGTCCAAGAACATGTCAAAAGTAGAACGAAAAAAGAAAAAATGTAGGTATAAAAATACATCCCTCCTATACTTCGTCGTTATACAAAGACATACAACTTTTTAGCGCATTTTCTTATTTATGGAAAAAGGTGCTATTCTGCTCGTCATGTCCGTCTCTCTTCGTCCGTCCGTCTGTGACTTCACCTTTTCGTTCGTGCTCTCTGTCACTCACTGCAGGAGTACTGAGTTATATATTTTTAACACAATTTCCAAGAAACATATAATAAAGCACAGCAAAATTCAATAAAGCACGACTGAGCATATAAACACAGTAAACTTTTCGTTGAAACAAGACACTTGACTCAGGTTTGTTGTGTTGTTACAAGAGACGGATGCGCGATGCATGGTCCTGATAGAATTTTAGTAAAACAGTTTCAATAATATTTACAAATGTTTACGCTGGTGTAGTTTGGCAAAAAATTTTCTTTAACGCTTTAATTTAATTTAAATTTTTTTTTTCAAGAGCCTAATTCATCGAATAGAGAAAAACAATAAGAAAATTGTCAATAAGAAATGCTCTCTGGTCTTCAACAAAACCTGCATTAAAGAAAATCTTTACGCATATACATTCATTATTATTTGTCTATAAAAGTGTTCAAGTGAAGTGGTGGAAAATCAGTGGAGTTATTAAAGGAGAGCAAGTGCTCTACTATATATTACTATATATACTCTATATACTATATATACTCTATATACTATATAGTACTATATATACTCTATATACTATATATACTCTATATATTATATAGTACTATATATACTCTACGTGAGCATCGCGAAGCCTTAACACCCAAGTGTGTAATGTGCATAAAAATACTGGTGGTAAAATATTAACATACACCAATTAAAGTTGGGAAATAACTTGCCATTCCCGACCGTGTCTATCTCCACTTTGCAAGACATTATTAACCGGCTCACTTTTTGGGCTCGCTACGAAATAATACGCAATTTTCAGATAAATTGCATGTACGGTGCTGGTAGCTTACTGTACTTAAGGTATGTTCAATGTTATTCACTGACTCATAGTGTAAGCGCCACAAGCCTGTTTTTAATTTCGGTTGTGTCTTGCAACATTTGGCTGTGTTATGAGTATCTATATATTAGATTTAAAGAAACCAGTAAAATCATCACAATTGATTTACCAAGCCACAATCATAACAACTATTACTATTAGCAGCAGGATATAATGAAAAATATAACTCAGTACTCACTGCAGTGAGTGACAGAGAGCGAAATTTCTCGTTGACGAAAACATTAAGTAATGGACAGACGGACGGACGGACAGACAGACGGACATGGCGAGCACAATAGTGCATTTTTTCATACATTATAAAATGTGTTAAAAAGGTTATATACAGTAAGAACTTCGCATTCAAATGAGTAATATGAAATCCCAAGACCCAGAAGTAAGCTGACCTAAGACCCAGAAGTAAGCTGACCTAAGACCCAGAAGTAAGCTGACCTAAGACCCAGAAGTAAGCTGACCTAAGACCCAGAAGTAAGCTGACCTGTGTCTGCAAGGTATTGCAGGAGGCAGAGCCCAGTTCCAGAGCAAAGGCGCGCGCTGTTGTATTTTTAACATGAAAGACTTGCCGAGGATACCAGTTCGTATGAGCCTCACAAGATGACTATTTTTGGTTCCAACATTTCCATTGCATAGTCCAGTTGGAGGGTGCATTTCTTCACAGTTCTTTAGATCGTCCTCATCTGTAAAGCAAAAATCATATTTATAGGGCACACTGAACATAATCCATACAAAAATTAATTCAACTAGTTACCAGTACTGAAAAAAGTAAAATACCGTATATGTAATGTTCATAATTGTTACTTTATATGGCACACTAAATATGATAGGTATGGTATAATCCATATGAAAAGTAATTCAACCAGGAACTGAAAAAAGTAAAATATATACGGTATGCAATGTTCACAATTTATATATCATAAAAATACATGGTTTGCAAATCCTTAGACTTACTTCCCAAATGAACCCTTCATAAAAATACATGGTTTGCAAATCCTTAGACTTACTTCCCAAATGAACCCTTCATAAAAATACACAGTTTGCAAATCCTCAGACTTACTTCCCAAATGAACCCTTCATAAAAATACACAGTTTGCAAATCCTCAGACTTACTTCCCAAATGCAGCCTGGTAATATAACAGCAAGCAAGGCTATCACAAGTCTCTTCCCCCAGCTGCCACGGACGCTTGTGGTAGTTTGCTAGCAAGTCTTGCAGGAGTGTCTGTCTCACGTATGCAAAACCTGACTTGGTATCAGGAATAGCCTCATTGGTGTTCTCGACTTTTTCATTGTTGTCTGGGAGACATTTGTTAATGTATGAATTAAAATCAAAATCTGTTTTCACATCTGAATTTGTTAAATTTTGAGACATGATTTTTGAGGTAGAATGCAAAGTTGTGCTTGGAAAGGATTTCTGTATAAATTCCCTCATGCTGGATTCTGGTCGGTTTTTGAAATGGAACAAATGAAATCCATCTGCCTCCACAAACTCATGAAAGAACTCACGAAGAGAAAATGTATCAAAATCTTTAGGAATGTTATAAATTACAACAGGTACTGAAAATGAAACATTCTCAGCCATTGTAGGTATCTTTTGGTTAGCTCTGAAAATATAAATAAAACAAACAACTGTATGAGGAGATCTGAGAAAAGGAAAAAAAATGGATTACTTATGTTGTGGAACAAAGAATTTAAAAACTGTATGAACTCTTGAATGTTGAACATAATATGATGAAAAATTCTTTGCATGATGAATTTTAAAAGGGAATTTAAAGGCACTTATTTCATTCCAAACTGACATGCAAATTTATTAAAGTTTTTAAAAAGACAAATATTTTTTGAGTTAATGATCAAATGTAAACTCAAACTACAAATTAACCCTTTCACAGGTAAGTTACCATATATGATCACTTGAAATCACGTCACAAAAAGCCTCACCACGGCTTCCTGTTTGTTTTTGAGGCATCCTTTTAATGCCTCAGTCAATCCCTAATTATCTGACCATCGTTCTATCTATAGCATCACCAGCAGCAAAGTCCACAAATTGAAATATGAGCATTTAAATGAAGGTTTTGACTCGGACAATGGAACTGACGCTCTTTCCTCATTTTCTTCAAAAGGTGGAAGGATCAATATATATATTTATTTATTTTGGCATTTTGATCAAATTTAATTAAATTAAAATTTTATGTTTCTAATTCTTCATTTGCATAAACTGAATTTTGATTACCATATAAAGAAAAATTTTGTGTACTAATTGCATTTATTGAATTCTTCAAGTGCGATTTAAACCTTCAATAGGCAAAATTTGCAAAAATTCATAGAAATAAATATATTGTATAATACTTCTTACTTTCTTGAAATGGTTTCTGAAATTTTCATTTCTGGATATTTCAATGCTTGCCCGCTAAAGGGTTAAGGCAGATGAAAAACTGAGTCTCATAATAAATTTCCAAAACTTTTGATATGATTCATGAGAGCTTGATGAGTGAGCACCACTATCATTCCAGACTCCAGTTATGAAAAGACAAAATAAACACAGGAAAACCAATTTCTACTCTCTTCCTTAATATACAAAGTCTTGCATTGGGCAAGAAGCTAGTAAGCTACACCGGAAAATTAGATGGACTTTTCTGCAGTGCAGATCAAGCTTCAAGCCATAGGGTAATAAATTCATACGATCCAACCACTTGATCTTGATGCTGGAAGTGAATCTTTTGAATCTTTTTGCTTATAGGACATGCCCAATGAAGTGTATTCCATCTGATTCTCTTCCCATTTTTATTTTTTGAAAATGTCACCTAGCCTATATGGCTATATATATATATATTGGTGTAGTTCGGCAAAAGCTTCTCTTTTATGCAAGTTTGATTGAAGACCAGAGCATGCTTTTTATTTACAATCTTCTTGTTCGTCTTTTCAATGAGTCGAACCAAATTTCTAGCTGGAGCCGGGAGATCGAAAAGCAGGTTTCCGAATGACATTTTAATAGTTAGCAACATTTCGAAAATACAATTTTCATTATCAAGCTGGAGATGGTTTTACAACATTTGAAATTGAATTTGAAATGACTGAAGTACATATGAATGGTATAGTGGATACAATAAAATAAATAATATGGATACAACAAAATATATAAACTTAAAATTACTCTGAAAATAATTTCAGCGTCCGGACGTATCCTGTAGTTTGGAAGTTGATAGCTGGAGACTCGCTCTTGATAATGAGGGCCTCAGCTATCGTCAATCTCAATGGGTCGGGGCACCGCATAACTACGCTGGTGCAGGCTTCCAATGTCGCTCGGGTGATGGTCTCATTGTGAGCCTCCCGCATGTGGTTCTTAGGTCCTCCAGATTGCAGGTGGCATGTGAGTCGTCGGCTCAAGGTCGTACTTGTAAGTCCAATGTAGTTCATGTTTGGAAGAAGTCTACAACCTTCTTTATTACATGAGAATTTATAAACCACATTAGTTTCTTGAAGCAGACCAGTTTTTTTACAGGGATTATTATTCATTACAAGGTTTTTTATTTTCTTATTTTTGTAGTAGATCAAAAGTTTTATATTTTCGTTATCCGTTGTGCCGTTACATCTTTCAATGTAACTTCGTCAAGAATTTGGCAAATAGCGTGATTAACTAGCTAAAAAGAGTTTATAGAGTAGGTTTTTCTGTTTAGAAAATAGCCTGGCCCTCCGCCAGAATCGCCCTCCGCATTGAAAAGACGAACAAGAAGATTGTAAATAAAAAGCATGCTCTGGTCTTCAATCAAACTTGCATATATATATATATATATATATATATGGCCAAGACCTAGTGTTTTGGCACTGATGGAACTAAAACAAAGCTTAATATAAAGGAAAAACTAGAGAGGTGACGGAATTACCCACGTTGTCGCTTGTCGGAATATACCGCGTTTACCCTACCCCATATGATGGCAGCATAGTGGCAAAGCAGAGAGTTTTTTAGACTCTCCCTCAAGTTCATTTTTGAGTCCTATAAGTAGACCAGTAAAGTATCCTGGATACTAGCATCATCATACTTAAGAAATTGGTTTAAATCTTGGGTAAATGAGGAAATTGAAAATGAACTGATTCTAAAAAAGCTGTGGTTTGCCACTATGGATGGCAGTTCCAATATGCTGAACCCAGCTTGGGTGCTGCTTCCTGAGTTTGGTGTACCAGGTCACAGCCTCACAACATTTGTATTCTAAAAGGTTAGCTGGAGTTTGAGAGCACCAAAGTCATGTTTTGGCTTTGCACGCCACCCAAGAGCCAAATTTTGAACATTTTCCATCCCACTATGGTGTGGCAAAGCAACAATGTCTTTCCTCAAGCTTTAGGGAAATGATAGTAAAGCAGCTTTTAAGAGTTCAACCACGGGTGGATGTCCGGAGAGATCCAAGGCATTCGATTTAGGGCTTATTGGTGCACAAAATTGGTGGTGCACTGCTGTGCTCGCGAGTTCACATCCTATGTTGCACTGAGATCGGACGGGGGGTAACTAACCGTTTACAATTTCCTCTAAAACATGGATAGCAATGCTTTTACGTAATAGATTACACATTTATACAAATGAAAAGAAAAAAGGACCAACAATATTATTTAGCATTTTATTGATCATCTTCTGATTTCTGTAAATTTGTTCAGTAAAATGAAATAATGCTAACCTATTATATGTAAGTCATAGAAGTGTCAACACTGAAGAAATAGGCCAATGGTCTGTTGCAGATAATGTACTTCTCGTGATTTGATTCTACAAGGGATCCTGCCTTTTGTACCCGATCTTTCCATAACTGATGAGTGATTGAGATAGCTGGTAGACTTCTTGCAAGGCTTGGAAGGTGCTAGGCATTTCATGACTGAACAAGTGCAACTGCATAGCACCACTCGGACAAATTTACGGCCGGACTCGCAGCCGGTCTCCAAATTCAATGAGCATGGAATTTTGAAATTTCTCCCAAAGTAATGAACGTAGCTTGCTGAAACTTGATACACTTATTCATGATTGCCTAACGCTGATGTTTAGCTCATGAGATTTTTTAAATGGAGGCTGGCCGAGAGTCTAGCCTTATATATGTCCGAGACGTTTATTCCATGCTCACTGAATTATTCCATGGACTTCCTAAAAAATCACGGGTGGAAAATTGTACCTGTTGAATTTCAGCTGCCAGGTTTTGATTGTTTTCATAACTTAAATGAAGAGCAGTGCAGTAGAGGTGTAGCTCTGTGGGTTAGAACCTCTTATGGGGCCCAGCAAGTTAAGTTATCTGCAGAGCATCAATCAGCTAGAGAATCAGTGTGGTGTG